>NW_023994307.1:275000-435230 GCF_015586225.1 Lucilia sericata
TTTTTTATCATTTGGTTCAAGATCAAATTTGTTGCTTATATATACAGACAAATTATATTTATCAATAAACAATTTTAATAACAATTTTAAAACTACTGGGTATAAGAGTCAAATAAAGCAGCCATGGTCATCGAAGCAATTGCAATATTTTATAGATAAAAAAAAACTTAAAATTTTTATGCATTTTGACTAAAAAAATCTATATTTTTCAGTTCTTAAACAGAAAGAGAAGTTTGTTTATTATTGTTATCGCTAAACCAAGATTTTGATTCAAGATTCGATTTAAATACTTGACTCCATGTAAAGTACTCTACATTAGGAGTTGGTTGATGTTTACAGGCTTAATACAAATCTCGATAATTATTTCCGCTTATTCTTTTCTTAGAAACCATTAGCGAAGCTATTAGTGTTCGGTTTCTAGTTGTACTGAGTAAATCTTAGTAAATATCAGATTCGTTCAACCCTTACTATAGAGTACTCTGACCAGCAGTTGTACTGAGAAAATCTGAGAAAATATCACATTCGTTCAACCCTTACTATAGAGTACTCTGACCAGCACACTAGTACAATACCATTTAGTAATTCATTTTTTTTTTTTTAGTGAAACACCACATCATATTACCTGCATCTGACTTAAAGTTATTGCTGTAATTTTAAGACTATTTTGTGGCAACTTTAATGCTGCTGAAGATGCTGTTGCCGCAAAAACGTAAAAAACTAATGTTGTAACGTGTATTTAAGTTAGTTGTACTTTAACCTTTTAAGTGTGAAGAAAATATTTAAGCGGCATGAATTTTCAAATTTAACAGCCCAGTGTTACTAATCGCTGCAGATTTTAACAACAATATTAAATAAAAGCCTCTTCAATTGAAGAAGTTAAAAAATCATTTGATCTTTTACACCTGGCGGGAAGAGTGCCAACAGAAACATATTTATATATTTAGTTGTAAATACACTTAAAGCGTAACTTATTAGTTTTTTTTTTTTTGTATTGAACTAAACGTTTATTAGTTATTTTTGTTTTAGTACAAAAGGAAGAAAAAGATTTTCAGAAAACATTAAACACTGCTCAATTTTTTTCTACAAGGAGTTGGTTGTTCGTCTTAAAAAAACAGGAATTATTTTATGGTTACGATCGTCAATAATTGAAAATAAAATTATAAGTTTGTAATTTCATTTAAATGTTGCCTTTTTTAACACAATTCGTTCAGTAGTTTTTTTTTTCGATAACCTGTTGAAGTACGGATGTTATGATGCACAGTGGGATAAATTGAAAATTTCTTTATAGTAACAGGGCGAACAGTGGGGCTGTTTTAAGAAAAATTATAATAAATATGTGTGTGGTAGAATCTGTAGTGTAGTGTAAAGTATAATCTATTGTCCAGCATATAGTCTAGTATATAGTCTAGCCTATAGTCTAGTCTATAGTCTAGTCTATAGTCTAGTCTATAGTCTAGTCTATAGTCTAGTCTATAGTCTAGTCTATAGTCTAGTCTATAGTCTAGTCTATAGTCTAGTCTATAGTCTAGTCTATAGTCTAGTCTATAGTCTAGTCTATAGTCTAGTCTATAGTCTAGTCTATAGTCTAGTCTATAGTCTAGTCTATGCTAGTCTATAGTCTAGTCTATGGTCTAGTCTATAGTCTAGTCTAGTCTATAGTCTAGTCTATAGTCTAGTCTATAGTCTAGTTTATAGTCTAGTCTATAGTCTAGTCTATAGTCTAGTCTATAGTCTAGTCTATAGTCTAGTCAATAGTCTAGTCTATAGTCTAGTCTATAGTCTAGTCTATAGTCTGGTATATAGTCTAAAAATGTAGTATTCCAAAAATATGAACATAAAAGAATATTAATTTCGTTATATAATTATGTTAGTAACAAAAAACTGCTCAAATTAAAATAGTAACGTTTGTTTTAAAATAAACAGTCTTGGACCTAAAAAACTGAAAAAATCTTCTCTTAGACACCAGCAAAAACTAAAATCAAAAAAATAAAATAAAATAAAATTACAAACCTTACGTAGCGAAAGTTTCCCTTTTGATAAAACGCACCAACAAATAACTAAACAAATGCAATAGAATAACAACAACAATAAAGACAACAAGGATAAGTCATTTGAAAGTCGTACAAAGTCATTGACGATGTGGCAACTAAACGAAACAAAAAAAAGAATGCATTTCAAAAATATAACAAAACGCACTGTCCTGACTGTCAGTCGTTGTCTTTGATGCAAACGAAAAAAAAATATATAAATATTAGGGAACATTTAAGTGAAGGTAGTAGGGGAGTCTAAGGACTTTTCTTCTTTTTGAAGAAATTCATAAAAAGAAAACACAAAAATATGAAGGAGTCTAGAAGAACAAAAGGCCATGATGAGGTACGATAATTTTGTAAATCAAGTCAATTCGAAAATATGTATATAAAAACGAGGGCATTATGACATTACGTAGTTGGTATGTAGTTGGAATAAATATTTGTGTCTGTCGTTGTGTAGACTTAAATGTATAAATACGCACGTACAATTGGTAAAACAGTAATGGGCAGGAAAATATTAGCAAAACTTTATTATTAGAACAAAAGATATGCAACATTTCTATAGAAAATCCTACTCTAGTCTAGAGCAGTTTTCTAAAGAAAATCCTGCTCTAGTCTAGAGATGTTTTCTATAGAAACTCTAGTCAAGGCAGTTTTCTATAGAAACTAGCTCATCTAAAGCAATTTTGTATAGAAAATCTCGATCTAGCCTAAAAGATTTTCTATAGAAAATCTTGCTCTAGTTTAGAGCAGTCATCTATAGAAACTCGCTCTAGTCTAAAGCAGTTTTCTATAGAAAATCTTGCTCTATTCTAGAGCAGTTTTCTATAGAAAATCTTGCTCTATTCTAGAGCAGTTTTCTATAGAAAATCTTGCTCTATTCTAGAGCAGTTTCCTATAGAAAATCTTGCTCTATTCTAGAGAACTTTTCTATAGAAAATCTTGCTCTAGTCTAGAGCTGCTTTCTGTAGAAAATATTGCTCTATTCTAAAGCAGATTTCTATAGAAAATCTTACTCTATTCTAGATCAGTTTTCTATAGAAAATCATACAGTCTAGAGCTATGTTTAAAGAAAATCTTGGCCTATTCTAGAGCATTTTTCTATAGAAAAATCTTGCCCTAGTCTAGGGCAGTTTTCTATAGAAAACCTTGCTCTAGTATATAGCAGTTTTCATTTAAAAATATGAATGACTTTCATTAGTGATGATGTTTTTTATTGAAAATTAACACATAAAAACGTATGCTCTACTGTTAAACCCAACTGTTACGTACGTGTTTTATATTTTATTTAAGACACAACATTCAACTAAATCACAAACACACAAACATTTAATATAACATTTAAATGCTCTAACCCCACAGTGAACACACACAAACGCACACAAGTATATCCTTGTAAACTCACGCAGGCATAGACACCAAAAGAAAATACATACTCTCCCTGTATTCCCGATACTTGTGTGTGCTCGTAATAAGTTTAAATGAAGGGTAGAACGTACTCATTTTCTATTAAAGGACAAAATATTTATAAATACAAACGAACAAAGAAATCCTTGACTAAGAACTGAATGGAATAGAATAGAAAAGAAGGCAAAAGTTCCCTGTGGATCACCATCACGTTGTTTTGTGTGATGGCGTAGGTGGCCTGATAGTGGTGGGATGATGGTTATTATATGGCTAAAGAAAACCTACCCTTGGTTAAACTAAAATTGTTGTCGTAGGTTATGTTGTTGTACTGCTCTGTATTGTATTGTTTTTGTTCTAAGCAGATTTTTCTACAGTTGCTGGTGTTTTGTGTATTGTGAATGTCGTACAAACATGGTCTTTCACTTTTTTTTTAATGTTTTGTTGTATGGTTTCATTTATTTAAAGAGTTTTATTATGTTCCCTGTTTTTGTAAGTATTTCAAGACGAAAATGAGCACAAAAAGTTAGAAAAAAAAATAAACATAAAAATGAAGGCAAAACTGTTGTCAGCCATTATGGCAACAAGCTAAAATGCATTAGGGTAGGTCGTCATCATAGTCATCGTTATATTATTATAAATGGAGGGCGCAAGCTAAACACAGTATAAATAAATATATTACAATAATGGCAACATTAAAACGCAAAATATATCCTGTTATCATTACAATACATATACAATTATATGTGGTAAGTGTGTGTGTGTGTGTGTATGTTAGATTTCTCATATATACTATGCATGCCATTTGTAAAGTTTGTGTCCTAGTGTTTGTATAATTCATAAAAAAAGAAATCCTTGTTATTTTTAACGACCCCATTGCGTAGGGAGTTTTTCTCAACATTTCAAATCTTTGACGCCATTTTGTCCAGTTTTATATTTCTTTTGAAATTTTAAATTGTAACTTTTTTCAGTTCGAATACAATATTTTCAATTCAGCAGTGACGAATCTAATACTCACTTATTTCATTTGTCTAGAGTCAATTTCTGTAGAAAATCTTGTTCTGGTTTAGAGCAGCTTTCTATAGAAAATCTTGTTCTAGTCTTGCAGCATCTAGAGTGTGTTTTATAGAAAATCTTGTATTAGTATTGATCAGTTTTCTATAGAAAATCTTTCTCGCTCTAGTCGAGAGCAAATTTCTTTAAAAAACTTTTAGTCTAGAGAAATTTCTGTAGAAAATCTTGCTCTACTCTAGATAAGTTTTCTATAGAAAATCTTGCTCTAGTCTAGATAAGTTTTCTATAGAAAATCTTGCTCTAGTATAAAGAAGTTTCCTATAGAAAATCTTGCTCTAGTCTAGAGCAATTTTATATAGAAAATATTGCTTTAGTCTAGAGTTGCGTTTTAAGAAAATCTTGTTCTAGTCTAGAGCAGTTTCCTATGGATAATCTTGCTCTAGTCTAGAGCAGTCTCCTATAGAAAATCTTGCTCTAGTCTAGAGCAGTTTTCTATAGAAAATCTTGCTTTAGTCTAGAGTTATCTATAGAAAATCTTGCTCTAGTCTATAGCAGTTTCCTATAGATAATCTTGCTCTAGTCTAGAGCAGTCTCCTATAGAAAATCTTGCTCTAGTCTACAGCAGTTTTCTGTAGAAAATCTTGCTCTAGTCTACAGCAGTTTTCAATAGAAAATCTTGCTCTAGTCTAGAGCAGTTTTCTATAGAAAATCTTGCTCTAGTCTACAGCAGTTTTCTGTAGAAAATCTTGCTCTAGTCTAAAGCAGTTTTCTATAGAAAATCTTGTTCTAGTCTAGAGCAGTTTTCTATAGAAAATCTTGCTCTAGTCTAGAGCAGTTTTCTATAGAAAATCTTGCTCTTGTCTACAGCAGTTTTCTGTAGAAAATCTTGCTCTAGTCTAAAGCAGTTTTCTATAGAAAATCTTGCTTTAGTGTAGAGCAGTTTTCTATTGAAAAACTCGCCTTTGTCTAGAGCAGTTTTCTACTCTAGATCAGTTTTCTAAATTTCTAGCTTTGTCTAAAGCAAACTTCTATAGAAAATCTTGATCTAGTCTTCAGCTAATTTTTATAGAAAATCCTGTGCAAATTCTATAGAAAATCTTGCTCTTGTCTTGAGTGATCGTGATCCATTCTATAGAATTTTAGCTAGCTTTCTAATCTGTTACATACTCTGTAACAAACGCAATTTACCCTTGCATTTATTTTTTTTGTTATTTGGATATTAAAAAATCTACAATAAACGGACCCCGCCATGTTGTGTTATTTTGTTTTCGGTTTTTAAAATTGATGACGGAAATTGCATTACATTGAACAAAAGTACGTAGAAAAACAAGACATCAAATCAGTTTGAAGCTTTCAAACGCACATACATACCGACGATACTCATTTTAAAATTCATAAAAGGAAAAAAGAAAATGCAAAAAATTCTTTATTGTTTTGTGAGAAAAGTAGAGTAGAAGCTTAAAAAAAATAACAAGAAATTGCCGTTGATGGCCTTCATTGCTTTTAACATATCACACAAGTTTTCTAAGTTTTCACAGAAAGAAGGAAGGATAGCTTATAAAATATAGCAATTTCAGAATTGACCATGACAAATAAAGTATAATTACCAGTGTGTGTGGGAGTCTGTGGAGCCCAATATCTGTAAAAAAGATAATATATAAAAGTTAGTTTAGTTTCAAAGATTTTATCATTAATAAATTATTTACTTATTTATAACAGAATTCTATTTACATACTTCTTCATTAAGAACAAATCTCTGTTGGGAGGATCAAAATAGAAATTGAAGCAACTTTTTTGGAATTTTTCTAAAGATCGATACAATATTAAGCGGATGGGTGGACAATATCCTTTTACCCGAATTAAGTCTTTGTCTGAAAGACCATTGGAAACAGCAAACAGTTATATTTTGCATAATCATATCTATGAGATATATTGTTCATTCGCTTACTTTCCCCTTCTAAACCCAGAAAAATAAACTTTTTTATTATGCTGTTTTTCCCAACAAATGTGTTGTTCACTTTTTTGTCGTTTCTTCGACACTCTCCCAAGTTTTGTAATGTTATTTTTCAGTTTTTCCTCATCTTCCTTTTTTCAAGAATTTTGCGTTATTTTTATTGTTTGCAATAACATGCCGCATGCGGCATGCAACGTGCCCAATGCGACTATATAAAAAGTATAAATTTACTTGTTTTTCAAAATGGTCGCACTTCGATTATGTGAATGTATGTAAGCGGATGTTCTCGTGTGTATGTGGAATATTATTCTAGTATGTGTGTAAAATAAAGTATACGTCTGTGTGTACCTACTATATGCATGTCAATGAATGTCAGTTCGTGTGTGTATAAATGTGCAGGCCTGGCATGTTTGTCTGTTGGTGTAATTTTTTCCATTTGATGATGGCAAATAATGGTGATGAAGACGACGCCTACAAGTCGGAAAACATTTGCACTGTCACAATGCAATACACACATCCATATACTATATTTGCAAACATATACACATACATACATATATGCATATGTATGTATCATTGCAGTTCATAGTCGGTGTATTATATTTTTTTTGTGTTGAATGTAAGCCTGCCTGTCTATCTTTATATATTTTTTTAATAGAAAAAATGCGACTACATTTAACAACAGAAACTTAAACCAAAAGAAAACATGCTTTCAAAGCCTTCCATGAATACGTACACACGTACGGGTATCAATAAGTGTGTAGGTGAGTATGTGTGTTTCAAAATGTAATAGTTTAACAACAGGAGTAACATCAATGGTTTTGCTAGTGGTAGTATCAACATTTGTTTTTTTACGAGGGTATAACTATATACTTTCTAACTCTAGGCTATACTAGACTAGACTATAGACTAGACTATAGACTAGACTATAGACTAGACTATAGACTAGACATAGACTAGACTATAGACTAGACTATAGACTAGACTATAGACTAGACTATAGACTAGACTATAGACTAGACTATAGACTAGACTATAGACTAGACTATAGACTAGACTATAGACTAGACTATAGACTACACTATAGACTACACTATAGACTACACTATAGACTAGACTATGGACTAGACTATAGACTAGACTATAGACTAGACTATAGACTAGACTATGGACTAGACTATAGACTAGACTATAGACTAGACTATAGACTAGACTATAGACTAGACTATAGACTAGACTATGACTAGACTATAGACTATACTATAGACTAGACTATAGACTAGACTATAGACTAGACTATAGACTAGACTATAGACTAGACTATAGACTAGACTATAGACTAGACTATAGACTAGACTATAGACTAGACTATAGACTAGACTATAGACTAGACTATAGACTAGACTATAGACTAGACTATAGACTAGACTATAGACTAGACTATAGACTAGACTATAGACTAGACTATAGGCTAGACTACAGACTAGACTATAGACTAGACTATAGACTAGACTATAGACTAGACTATAGATTAGACTATAGACTAGACTATAGACTAGACTATAGACTAGACTATAGACTAGACTATAGACTAGACTATAGACTAGACTAGACTAGACTATAGACTAGACTATAGACTAGACTATAGACTAGACTATAGACTAGACTATAGACTAGACTATAGACTAGACTATAGACTAGACTATAGACTAGACTATAGACTAGACTATAGACTAGACTATAGACTAAGACTATAGACTAGACTATAGACTAGACTATAGACTAGACTATAGACTAGAACTATAGACAGACTATAGACTAGACTATAGACTAGACTATAGACTGACTATAGACTAGACTATAGACTAGACTATAGACTAGACTATAGACTAGACTATAGACTAGACTATGACTAGACTAAGACTAGACTATAGACTAGACTATAGACTAGACTATAGACGAGGAACATAGACTAACTAGACTAGACTATAGACTAGACTATAACTAGACTATAGACTAGACTATAGACTCGACTAGACTAACTATAGACTAGACTATAGACTAGACTATAGACTAGACTATATACGAGACTATAGACTAGACTATAGACTAGACTATAGACTAGACTATAGACTAGACTATAGACTAGACTATAGACTAGACTATAGACTAGACTATAGACTAGACTATAGACTAGACTATAGACTAGACTATAGACTAGCTAGAGACTAGACTATAGACTAGGACTATAGACTAGACTATAGACTAGACTATAGACTAGACTATAGACTAGACTATAGACTAGACTATAGACTAGACTATAGACTAGACTATAGACTAGACTATAGACTAGACTATAGACTAGACTATAGACTAGACTATAGACTAGACTATAGACTAGACTATAGACTAGACTATAGACTAGACTATAGACTAGACTATAGACTAGACTATAGACTAGACTATAGACTAGATAGACTAGACTATAGACTAGACTATAGACTAGACTATAGACTAGACTATAGACTAGACTATAGACTAGACTATAGACTAGACTATAGACTAGACTATAGACTAGACTATAGACTAGACTATAGACTAGACTATAGACTAGACTATAGACTAGACTATAGACTAGACTATAGACTAGACTATAGACTAGACTATAGACTAGACTACAGACTAGACTATAGACTAGACTATAGACTAGACTATAGACTAGACTATAGACTAGACTATAGACTAGACTATAGACTAGACTATAGACTAGACTATAGACTAGACTATAGACTAGACTATAGACTAGACTATAGACTAGACTATAGACTAGACTATAGACTAGACTATAGACTAGACTATAGACTAGACTATAGACTAGACTATAGACTAGACTATAGACTAGACTATAGACTAGACTATAGACTAGACTATAGACTAGATAGACTAGACTATAGACTAGACTATAGACTAGACTATAGACTAGACTATAGACTAGACTATAGCTAGACTATAGACTAGACTATAGACTAGACTATAGACTAGACTATAGACTAGACTATAGACTAGACTATAGACTAGACTATAGACTAGACTATAGACTAGACTATAGACTAGACTATAGACTAGACTATAGACTAGACTATAGACTAGACTATAGACTAGACTATAGACTAGACTATAGACTAGACTATAGACTAGACTATAGACTAGACTATAGACTAGACTATAGACTAGACTATAGACTAGACTATAGACTAGACTATAGACTAGACTATAGACTAGACTATAGACTAGACTATAGACTAGACTATAGACTAGACTATAGACTAGACTATAGACTAGACTATAGACTAGACTATAGACTAGACTATAGACTAGACTATAGACTAGACTATAGACTAGACTATAGACTAGACTATAGACTAGACTATAGACTAGACTATAGACTAGACTATAGACTAGACTATAGACTAGACTATAGACTAGACTATAGACTAGACTATAGACTAGACTATAGACTAGACTATAGACTAGACTATAGACTAGAATAGACTAGACTATAGACTAGACTATAGACTAGACTATAGACTAGACTATAGACTAGACTATAGACTAGACTATAGACTAGACTATAGACTAGACTATAGACTAGACTATAGACTAGACTATAGACTAGACTATAGACTAGACTATAGACTAGACTATAGACTAGACTATAGACTAGACTATAGACTAGACTATAGACTAGACTATAGACTAGACTATAGACTAGACTATAGACTAGACTATAGACTATAGATAGACTATAGACTAGACTATAGACTAGACTATAGACTAGACTAGACTAGACTAGAGATAGACTAGACTATAGACTAGACTATAGACTAGACTATAGACTAGACTATAGACTAGACTATAGACTAGACTATAGACTAGACTATAGACTAGACTATAGACTAGACTATAGACTAGACTATAGACTAGACTATAGACTAGACTATAGACTAGACTATAGACTAGACTATAGACTAGACTATAGACTAGACTATAGACTAGACTATAGACTAGACTATAGACTAGACTATAGACTAGACTATAGACTAGACTATAGACTAGACTATAGACTAGACTATAGACTAGACTATAGACTAGACTATAGACTAGACTATAGACTAGACTATAGACTAGACTATAGACTAGACTATAGACTAGACTATAGACTAGACTATAGACTAGACTATAGACTAGACTATAGACTAGACTATAGACTAGACTATAGACTAGACTATAGACTAGACTATAGACTAGACTATAGACTAGACTATAGACTAGACTATAGACTAGACTATAGACTAGACTATAGACTAGACTATAGACTAGACTATAGACTAGACTATAGACTAGACTATAGACTAGACTATAGACTAGACTATAGACTAGACTATAGACTAGAGATAGACTAGACTATAGACTAGACTATAGACTAGACTATAGACTAGACTATAGACTAGACTATAGACTAGACTATAGACTAGACTATAGACTAGACTATAGACTAGACTATAGACTAGACTATAGACTAGACTATAGACTAGACTATAGACTAGACTATAGACTAGATATAGACTATAGACTAGACTATAGACTAGACTATAGACTAGACTATAGACTAGACTATAGACTAGACTATAGACTAGACTATAGACTAGACTATAGACTAGACTATAGACTAGACTATAGACTAGACTATAGACTAGACTATAGACTAGACTATAGACTAGACTATAGACTAGACTATAGACTAGACTATAGACTAGACTATAGACTAGACTATAGACTAGACTATAGACTAGACTATAGACTAGACTATAGACTAGACTATAGACTAGACTATAGACTAGATTATAGACTAGACTATAGACTAGACTATAGACTAGACTAAGACTAGATTATAGACTAGACTATAGACTAGACTATAGACTAGACTATAGACTAGACTATAGACTAGACTATAGACTAGACTATAGACTAGACTATAGACTAGATTATAGACTAGACTATAGACTAGACTATAGACTAGACTATTGAATAGGTTAAAGACTAATTTATCCGAAAATCTTCTTTCCATATAACCACCCTCGCATGTCTATACATGTAGTTGTAGTTCCAACTCACAGTAGTCGTTGATATCCTTATAGTTCTTTCTTTGTAGATACTTTTAGCCCAACCATGCTGATATGCTGATGCATCAAATAGCATTAATTTTTATTTTTGTTGCTATTGTTGCCCAATTGTTGTTTCAGTACAGTGATAGAGTGGAACGTGCAGAGTGCAGTAAAGCGCTGGAAAGGTGTAGTACTACTACATATTACGTTACGGTTACAAACAATATGTTGTTTGACGTAAATTGACTTGTTTTGGCATTGAAATACTACACTTTTTTAAATGGGCCTTTTATCAGCTGTTTTTTTATATCTATAGTGCATACTCTATACATACATATGTATGTATTTATTTTGTACGTAAGATACGGACGTTATGTGACTTTATGATGATGATGACAAGGATATTGGTGATGGTGATAAACAAACTAATTTTATTATTTTGAGCATTTTTAAAATTTTGCATAAATATGTGCATATGTATCTGCTCAATAGAAAGCACTAGCAAATAATAATAATAAAGAATTGGGAATTCCCAGCAGTTCGATGGGACAGTCCCGAACTGAGCACTTAACCTACCACTTGTGGTGGCCCCTAGCCACCTGACTACCCAGGTGACCAACCATTTTAACATGGGCTTGTCCTACGAGGAAGTCAATCGTCACTCTACACCCTACAAAGATACAGTAAAGAGACGATTGCCTCCGCTCTCGCTTACAAAGGGGACACTAAAGTGACGACTGTCTTCATTCTCGTTTACAAAGAGTTTATTTGTGACGAAAGACCAAAAACATACGAATTGGAGGTGGTAAGATATTAATGGAACTAAAATTTAAAAATTTCAAGTGTCTACTCTCTAGAATACTATGGGACAATAATGTGACGATTGACCCGAAAGATATAAATTTGAGTCAACCAGATGGTGCCACATTAGTAGAAAGTAACAATCATTTCTCCAAAAGATGGTAAAATAGCTACTTTCGGAAGTACAACAAAAAAAACAACTTTTAAGAGTATAATCTCTAGGTTACTTGAGGACAGTAAAGAGACGACTGTCTCCGCTCCCGCTTACAAAGAGGACACTAAAGTGACGACTGTCTTCATTCTCGATTACAAAGGGTACATTCGTGACGAATGACCCAAAACATACGAATTACGATCATCCAGGTGGTTAACTATTAGTGGAAATTACTGTCTTTTTCGTATGCATTGACTCTTTGTCGAACTGCTGGGTTATTAGGTTTAGAGATATTTTATAAAGATCGATACATCGTTTCGTTAGGTTTTTAATTGATACTTTCATTTCTCGATATTTTCATTTCTCCCCTGGGCAATTATACATATATAAGTATATAACTCAAAGATAAGTTGTTGATCTTGGTTAAAATATCACAGAAACTTTAAATATCTTATTTTGCATATCCTGCCTACCGAGAGACCTCAATGTGTCCTTCCATAATGGATAATATGCTTCAGGTTTCTGGCTTTCCTGGAATATAATCGATAAATAGAACTTCGCATTATTACTTAATACTAAAATTGTTAGCAGAGTACGAAATCACTGTAGATTTTAAGATTTTTATAGTTCTAACATTTTTTAGTTTAAATATTTTCTTTAAAAAACCTGTACTTTTCAAAGGCATTCAAGGTTGTTTTCCTATAAGAACTCACAAATCTTGTAAGAAATTTTTCAGTATTTTTTCTACATTTACTGCTGCATATTTACTAATTTTATGCCACAAAGCACCAAAACGAGAAACATTATACCAATTTCCCAAAAAACAACAACTACATACATACATTTATAAACAAAGATAAAGAAGGAAAAAAAACAAAACTATTTATCAATGTTGAAAATTTTCCCAACTTAACGTAAACAAAGTATTTTGCAAAAAAAAAAGAAGCAAAAAGTCTCTAAGAAAATATGAATGAATATGAACGAATACAAACTGCTGCAGCCAAAGTCCCTCTCATTAAGAATGCGAAGGAGGACAAAAAAATACATAACTGAAGTTAAGGAATGTTAGTAAATACAACTAAAATAACGGCAAAGAATGAATAACAACACTGTTACGACTGGAGGAAAATTATGATTGCAATAGAGTTAAAAATATAGTTTTAACAACAAAAAAGGAGACATGAGAGATGAGAATTTTGGGACCAGAAAAGATAGTAGCAAATGGTACCAATATTAGGACACAGTTGTAGTTTCGATAAAAAATTTGAAATAAATTTCTATTGATAGTTTTTTGAAAATCCGTACTTGGCTGTCTTAAGCATATTTCCATAGCTGAAATTGGAAAATTACGTCAATATTGAAACAGATGCCCTTTATAGTTCAGGGGGATTATCTTACTCTAAATACTGTCTTAAAAAAGTACCATATTTTCTTATCTCCGACAGTAATTGTTACATAGAAAGAATGTTCCAGCATGTACATATGTATGTGTGCAGGACTAAATGTGTCTGTGTATATGAACCATTCACGTCTAAGAAAACGCATTACAATTTGATGTCAAATGAAGCGGCAAAATTTAAAATAAAATGAAATATTGCCGAAATTTTCCATTTTCAATGCAGGCGGAGGGGGTTGAAAGTGCAGGAGAATATAAAAGGACTAAAGGATAACGGCGTCAGTTGAGCTAAGCTAAATGACGCCCAGGCGACGTTTCAATGAGGATGTTTTAAAGCACAGCAAAAAAAAAAAAACGAAAAAAAAGATCCTGTCATTTAGTAAACAGCACCAAAACTGTTTTTCTTACTTTACTAACTGCATAAGATTGAATGTAGAAATATGGTGAATAAATGCCATAGTAGTGTGTGTTAGTGTACGAGTGCTTGTGTACATTTTCAGCGCCATAATGGCAACGCATACAAAATGTTGTTTTTTCGTGCATGAGAAAGAAAATTGCACTGGAAAAAAAGGGAGTATAAAAACAACAAGAAATTACTAGAAGAAAATAACCCAGCCATGGGGCTGAAAAACAAAAAAATAAATATAGAAAATATTTCATCTTTTTATTTTTTCATCTTGATTCTTTACCAGAGGACAAACAGGTCATACAACACACAGCGCATCACCATCAGCTTTTTGGAATCCTGCATCAGTTTTGTATAAAACATGCTTAATCAAGTTGGGGGAACACAACACATTTTTGTAGAAAATGCGAAATGTTTACTGCATAACGAAGGACGTTTATTTCTAAAGGCAGTTGAACTACCAGAAATGACTTTTCTTTCTTCATCTTCAGTTTGTTGCTGTTGTATGTATGTGTGTTCTTGCCACCATCTTTATTTGTTGGAAAATTAAAAAAATAGAAGTTTAAAACAAAATGAGATTTTGTTTTGTAGAAGATCGTATACGACACGTTAGAGATCTTTTGAAACGTTGGAGCAGCTTTAACTAAAGTATTCATTGTTAAGAATAGTTAGTTACAATAACTTTGCCTCATTAGAAAAGTTTAATCTTTAGCTTAAGAATATGCGCTAGTTTGCTCTCTTTACAACAGCTCAAGGGATAGCGTTTCCTCTTTATTTAACAGCTTAAGTCTTTCAAAAAAACCTGAGCTTGAGTGATATCCTTCTGGGTTTATAAGACCATGAGCTCTAATTTTCTCTGTTTAGAACAGCTTGATTAAGAGCAATAACACTCTTTGTTAACATAGTTTAAGTTTGAGTTGTAGCTGCTTTTGTTAAAGAACACCGTGAGGAAGAACGATGTTTCGAACAGCTTGAGCTCGAGCTACAGCTGTTTCTATCCTGTCTTAAACTCGAGCGGTAGTTTTCTTTCTTTAGAATAGCTAATGCACGATCGATAGATTTCACTGTTTAGAAAAACTTTGGATCGAACAATAGCCATGTCTTGAGCTCGAGCGATAGCTACCTTTGTATGAAATAGTTTGTGTTCGAATAACAGCAGTATCTGTTTGTAACATCTTGAGCTCGAGCGATAGCTATCTCTGTTTAGAACAGCTTGGGCTCAAGCGATAGAAGTATAAGCTTAGAATAACTTAAGCTCTATTTATAGCTTTCCGTCTTCAGAACTACATGTGGTCGAACGATGGCTTTTAAGAACAGCTTGAGCTTGAACGATAGCTGTCTCTGTTTCTTCTCGAGCTCGAGCAATAGTTTTCTTTAGAATCTCTTGAGCTCGATAGATAGCTTTCTCTGTCCAGAAAAACTTTACATTGAACAATAGCCATATCTGGTGCTCGAGCGTTAGCTGTCTCTGTATAAAACAACTTGAGTTTAGTAACCTGTATAAAATAGCTTACGTTCGACTGATTAGAACAGCTTGAAGTTGAGCGATCTGTCTCTTTTCACTAGTTAATGTTGTACAAAGCAGCATCAGCTCGATAGCTTCTCTTGTTTAGAACGTTTTTTAAAAACTTGCCAAATGCTCAACATCTCGCCTAACTAATACTACTCATAATCTTACTATAGGTTTTCAGTCAAAACTAAAAAATATTTTTTTATACTAGTAGGAGTTTAATCTTAATGCAACGCACAAATGTTCAAAACTACTCCCCTAGTTTTTCGAAAGGCATAAACACCAACAACAGCAACAAAATGATTTAGTTTTACTATTGATGCTGCTGCAGCAAGTGCTGTTAGTGCATGTGGCATAATCTAAGTTCGCATATATATTAGACGTCCATAAAGTCATACTAAACAAGGGGACTTAAGTTAGTTTTTTTTTTTTTTTCTTGTTCATCCTTTTTGTGTTATACTAATATGTACGTAGTTTTTGCTTTGTATACAGGATATTTGTTGAAGAAAACTTTATTAGTATTCCGCAAGAATCCATTTATGGTGCCTTTTACCAAAACACCAAAAAACGAGAAGAAAAATGGAAAAATAAGCAGAGAAAAACCAAATGCCATAAGCAGCTGTACTATAGTCATTTTCATATGCCAAAGCTTTGACGTTTGTCTGGTGATGGGACCGAGTATGGGGTATAAAGTTTGCAGCCTGTTTGTGTGCGTACATGTAGTCAAAAACCCCTAAGGTTGTGTTATAAATCTTCAAAAAATTTTCCTTCAAGACATTTTCTAGGAATACGAGGAAGAAGACATGTTCAAATAATCATCAGCACACAGCAGGCAAAGTAAAATAAAGTTAAGTAACGCATCTATAAGCGTCCTTGGAATGTCCTTCATGTCAGCAAAACTAAAGAGGAAAATGCTTATTTGTTTGAGAAACATAAGAAGGAAATTTTTGTGCGAAACCAAGACGACGGTGTTTTTCATTCTCAATAATTTTAGCCTCTTCCTGCTTGCATCTTATCATGCCATTTGTAGCACATATAGCATGAACATATTAGAACGTGCTATTGCTGCTGCTACTGCTGGCTTTCATTTCATAGTCATTATGTTAAATTGGTTTTTAGATTTTTGTTTTATTTTTTAGTTTTTACAAGAAATATTCCCGCAAAAACGGGAGCAAAAGAACGTAAACTTTTCACATTTATTGCACACCAATTCTAACCACTATTATTTTACATGGCGCCTTTCATATGTGTATCATTTATTTGTTCGTATTTTTTATATTTCTTTGGTGGGTTTTTCAGTTTGAAATGCATTTGTTGCATTTAGCACTCCCTTTCGCAATATTCATACATTTATCACTGACGTAGTATTTTGTTTTTCGTTTTTTTTTTTTGCTGTAGTTTTGTGGAAAAATTTATTTCGGGTGATTTGCTAAGACCATTGGAAGAGTAATGTTTAAGGATTACAAGGATTTAGGAAATAAATGCGTGTAAAAGAAAGTGCTAGAATAGTCAAGTTAAATAAGAAAATGTTTTAAGTTTGTGTATCTTAAAAAAATAAGGGAATTTGGATTATGTTAGCTCGAAGTTGGCGTCGCTATAGGCTATAGCTGGAGCTCATGTGCTTTTAAAGAGAGTCAGCTATCGCTAGAGCTCAAATTGACGCTTTCACAGTCTTCACTAGAGCTCAAGCTCTTGTTATCGCTAGAGTTCAGGAGACGGCAATCGCCCAAACTCAAACTGTTCTGAGACAGTTATTGCTTCAGTTCACGCTGTGACAGTGACATTTTTCGTCAGAGTCCAAGCTGATCTAAACAGAGAGAGCAATGGTTTGAGCTTCAGCTGTTCAAAGCAGAGTCAGTTATCAAACGAATTAAAGCTCTTCTAAACAGAGTCAGTTATCGAACACACTCAAGCTGTTTTTAAGGAGACAGTTATCGCTTGCTGTTCTAACCAGAGACAGTTATCGCAAGAGTTCAGGTTGTTCTAAACAGAGACGGCAATCGCCCGAACTCAAACTATTCTGAGACAGTTATTGCTTCAGTTCACGCTGTTTAAACAGTGACATTTTTCGTTAGAGTCCAAGCTGTTGTAAATAGAGAGAGAGAGAGCAATGGTTTGAGCTCCATCTGTTTAAAGCAGAGACAGTTATCAAACGAATTAAATCTGTTCTAAACAAAGTCAGTTATAGAACACACTCAAGTTGTTTTTTAAAGAATCTGTCATCGCTAGAGTTAAAGGTGTTGTAAACAGGGACAGTTATCGCTAGAGTCCAAGCTTTCTAAGCAGAGAGAGCAATAGTTCGAGATCTAGGTGTTGAAAACAGTTGACAGTTTACAAAATAAGTCAAGCTGTTCTTAAAAGGGGCAGTTATAGCAAGAGTTTAATCTGTTCTAAACATAAACTATTATCGAACGAACTCGTGCCATTCCTAAGAATGACTCTTAACTCACGATGTTCTTAAAAATGACCCTTACAGTTCAAGCGTTTCTAATAATGACAGTTGCAGCTCGAGCTATTTTAAACACATTGTCGGTCAAGTTGTTTTAAACAGAGACATCTATCGATTGAGCTCATGTAGTTCTTAAGAGAGACAGCTGTAGCTTGAGTTCAAACTGTTCTAGCTCAAGCTGTTCTAAATAGAAACAGATTCGGATTCCAGCTTTTCGAGCAATCGTTCGGTTAAACTCATTTTACTCTTAACAGAGAAAGCTCGGGCCATAGTTGTTCAAAGACGTAACCGATTGAGATTACATACATATAAGCTCGATCTCAAAACCGATGTGTAAACATAATGTATTTTCTTTCTGACTTTCAAATGTATCTGTTACATTTTAAATGATTTTACCAATTTAAGTATTACTCTACATTAAATTTTCGAATGTTTTTATGGTTACACATTCGCCTCTTCTATAGCCATACTCTAAGGAACAATAAAATTCAATTAAACCACGCAATGGTAATGTTTTTTCGGCTTTATGTTGCCTCTGATGTCTTTGGCTTGTAGTGATAAATGTCACAGATAGCCGTAGGTTTCCAAAAGACCAAAAACATTCAATGTCTTATGCAACGCACCAAAATTAAAATAAACGGCTAACAAAACTACCGCTGAAAACGCATATTGAATTTAAGGTAAACGTACCGACAATTGACATCTTTCAATTAAGAAAAGACGTATGGTTACGTATGCGTTTATGTTTTTTTATTTGTTTGTATTTTAGTAAAAAAAAATATGCAAAGATATTTCTTACCTACAAAGAATTGTTACATGTTGTGGGGCAATTTTTGGTTAGGCAATAGAGAATTTGGAATTTGCTATAACTGATTCAGTTACAATTCTGTTATGGGGGGAGTGAAAAGGTGCAATAGAAATCTCTTAAATCGTTTAGATTAAATTTCATCAATTTAGTAGAAGTTTAATGGAAATTTTGAGATATGAAACTTATTCCCAATAGTCAATATTTTAAATATCTTGCAAATACAGCATTTTACTTATTCTATTTGCCCCACAAACTTAAGTAGCGCCTTTATACATAAACAAAAAACATTTAAATTTTACTGACAATTCAAGGCCTTAAATGATCGATTTATATACATACATACATACCCGTTTCAACTCTGATGTATTTGAATTACAATGCGTTAATGCAACAGTGTGCAAGTACAAGTATGTTTTTTTTTTTCACTGTGTGTGTTCTGTCAAATGTCAAATTATTATAATTGACAAAGATTTTGACAATTGAAACTGCTACCGCTTTAGGAATTGTGTATGTACGTTTCGGTATCCACACGTACACGCTTCAAAATGTACATGGCCTACGTTTACATCAGTCACTCATTCACATTCTTTCGGTTTTTATTCACTCACTCATTCGTTTGTTTCTTGTTTTATTTTTTTGCACTCTTGCACTTGATTGTTCATTTAATTTTTATACCCTACACCACTATAGTGGGGAGGGTATTATACGTTTGTCCTGATGTTTGTAACACACAAAAATATTGGTCCTACACCCACCTTAAAGTGTTCCGATCGATTTAGAATCATTTTTTGAGACGATTAAGACATGTCCGTCCGTCTGTCCGGCTGGCTGGCTGTCCATGTAAACCTTGTGCGCAAGGTACAGGCCGCAATTTTCAAGATAATTTAATGAAATTTGGACCAAGCATGTTTTTTGGTGCAGGGACGAAGCCTATTGAAATCGGTCCATTATTTCACCTAGCCCCCATACAACCGTACCTCCTGATTTGGACTTTTTATGCCATAATTACGTGAAATATACTATTATCTCTCTAAAAATTGGCACAAATAAGTTTTATATAAGTATAAATGACACTGCAGATTTTCGTAATGATCGGCCCTTATTTTTTTTTTTTGGGTTTTTATATGTATATATTTTTTTTCTTATATTTTGCATGTCTTAACCACATTTGCATTTCAAAGTATTTTGTCATTAGTTGTAATTTTATATTTATTTGACAGTTTGTCACAGTTACTGTGACAGTTCTTTTATTTTTGCATATACATATACATATTTTTTTGTCTTAAGTTTAATATTCTTTATTAAAGAATCGAAACAATTTTTAGTAAAAATTTATTTTCATTCAGTTGTTTATAGGTTAGGTAGGTTAAAGTGTTAGTTTAGTATGCGTATAATGGTAGGATCTCGTTTCATTTTGACATTGTAAAACCATTTTCAGATATAACTGCTCTAAACAGAGACATATATCGCTTGATTATTATCTGTTCCATATAGGGTCATCTACTTTTCGAGCTAAAACAGAGAGAATTATGCTGGAACTCAAGGTATTTTTGATACAGAGAGCTATCGAACCAGCTAATAATGTTCTAAACAGAGACTGTTATCGCTTGAGCACAAGCTGTTTTGAAAAGAGAGAAATAACTCATGCACTCTTCTACAATAAACAGAGATCATCTACTTCTCGAGCCAAAGCAGAGAGAATTATGCTGGAACTCAAGGTATTTTTGATACAGAGAACTATCGAACTAGCTAATAATGTTCTAAAAAGAGACTGTTATAGCACAAGCTGTGGAGGCATATATCGCTCGTTGTCAAGTTGTCCTAAACCGAGACTGTTATTGCTCGAGCTCAAGCTTTTCTATACCGATATAACTATCGCTGTTCTGAGCCGATAGCTTAAGCTCAAGAAGTGACTTGATCTCAAACCTTTTCTAAGATAAAAATAGAGAGAATTCGAGAATTTTCAAAGAAGATCAATTTGATACTCTCAAATGTTTTTTCTCAGTCAAGAATTACATTAGATCTTCGCGATTGTTCATAAAATTCTGATTAAACAGAGAAAATTATCGCACGAACTCAAGCACTCAAGAACAGCTTAATCTATTCTCAACAGAGATTGATATTGAATGAGCATAAACTGTACTCAAGAGTAGCTTGAGCTATTCTAAATAGCGAAAGCAGTCGCTTCATCTCAAACCTTTTCTAAGAAAAAAAAAAAAAAAGAGAGTGAATTCGTGGGAAACTCAGAAATCCTTTTGAAAGAAGATTCATTTGTTATTTTCATATGTTTTTTCTCAGTCAAGAATTACATTAGATTTTCGCGATTTTCGCTGAACAGAGACAATTATCGCACGCACTCAAGAACAGTTCAAGCTATTCTTAACAGAGATTGATATTGATCGAGCTTAAACTGTATTCAAGAGAGACAGCTGTCGCTCGAGCTCAATCTATTCTAAATACCGAAAGCAGTCGCTTGATCTCAAATCTAAAATAAAAATAGAGAGAATTTGTGAGAAACTCGAAAGCTTTTTCAATAAGATCCAATTGATATGTTTATCCTCATTTTAGAATCGTAATAAATTTTCGCAATTGTTTACTTTATTCTTTTATCGCTTCATCAATCATGTAGTTCATTAGTCATGTAGTAAGTAGTGAACAAACCTTGGGCCATCGGATTTAGGTATAGTGCAATATGAAGGAGATCTGTGAGATTAAATTAAAGTCGTTGACTTAGTAATCGTTTCTGATATGTCGTCTTCTACAAGTACTAAGTTTATAAATTCTCTCGAATTTACTATTAAAGTTTAGCGTATAAACTGATAGTGATTTATTTCGCCCGACGTTTTCGCTATATAACAAAGTAATCGTTTCTGATATGTCGTCTTCTACAAGTACTAAGTTTGCAGGCGTCTGTTTTCGCTATATAAAGAGATAATAATTAGAATAAACCTTACTTAAGAGATATTCATTAGATTAAAGGTTTCCACCTCGCCACCAGCTGTCTAGCTTATCCTGAAAAAAAAAAAATATCCGGTAAGAAGTTCAACTGCTCCTATTACGACTCCTTTGAATAGTAGAAAAAATTTACTGACAACTGAATCTTAGACAATTTTTAAGGTTTGCAAGATCTAAGTAGTATGTACAAACGTTTATCAGGATTAATTTGAAAATTTAATTTCGCAATTTCGTAAACTCTTTCTAGCTAACATTTTTTTCACGCAAAAAACATCAGCCATTAAACTTAATGAAAACCTAAAAGAACAAACAAAGTTGTTAATATGCAACATGTGTGTCATGATCAAGACTAGCTGAGTGAGTGAGTGAGTGAATGAATGAATGAAAACCAAACCGAATTGAAAAAGATGAATTGTTTTTTGACACTAAATGTAAAACAAACACGCCATCACCATTTCCAAAGGGAAATACTATATACAAAAATGGGTGCAAAATAAAGGTGGCCCAGAGAGAAAGAGCCTGTCTTATAAACGTATAGCTTGTAACACATACCTTGAAACCAAAGACCACTTTTAATTTATGATTACCTAAACAATGACTTTTAAAGACTTTTCAACACGTTGTTGAAAAGTGGAAACATAATTTATGCGTCTCATTTTAAGCTCAAAAAAAAACTAAAACAAATGAAAAGAACAAAAAGCGAAATACAAAAAAAAAAAAAAAACAATGAGGAAGACAATATATACCTATATGGTTTTTTATGCTTAATATTTATTTTAATTCTGGAACAGACATAGAACCAAAAGGTATTAAGTTGTAATACGAGCACTAAGAGGGTTACGAGAGTTTGTACAATGTTTACGAAAAACATTCAACAAACCCATTAACCAATCATAATGACGATGAGGCCAACAAGAATAAAACTACGATGATGATGATGATGATATGATGTGCGAGTCCATGTGAGAGTGTGTTGCAAGATGAAGAGACCGAAAAATGTGACATCAAAATGGCGTGCAGTTAATAAAGGTTGCATTTTTATGCAATTTACCTGCCTGCCACTAAAAAAAAGTGCTGCATGTCTTCCAAATAAAAGTTCATTCTCATTCAACAAGAAAATTTTGCAAAATAAAAAAAAAAAAATATGGAAAGAAATGAAATTTATATTTATGTAGATGGTTTTGAAAGGGCGTGGAATATTAATTAAAAACTAATTTAAAAAGTATCATACATTGTTTATGTATATAACAAGTATTTAAAATATATTACTTACACTTATTTAAACGCCCAGTTGTTCTTAAACTTATGTTATTTTATGCAAAAAACACTAAAACATTTACTCATTCTTAAAAGTATTCTCTCATTCGCGTAAAATGACAATAACTACAACAAAACATTAAATAAAAATAAAAAATGTTTGCCGAAATGTCACATGTCAGCCCATATTTCTTATATGCCAAATACTTTTTGACATAATAGTCCAATTACCTTATCGCACGATCATCGATCGTTTTTTGGTCACAGAAGCAACCCAAACAGCAAAACATACCACGTACATACACATAGTTTTGTTCTTGTTAAATGCAGGCAGTAGCTTGAAAGGATGTGGTATTCTGATGTCGTGGACTAGAGATTTATTTACATAAATTTTACTTTGATTTTATGTTAGATCTTCAGACAGTTCCAAAAAGGTCATATGCAAAGATTCAAGAGAGCAATCTGATCTTTCTGTGAACAATGTTAAGAACAAAAATATATATTTAGAAATATTTAATGGACGTTCCAGATTATGTGGACTATTACCGAATGTCATCATAGCAAATATCTATAAGATCTGACTTATAGAAAACTTTCTAGATCGAAGAAAATATCGTTCTGTTCTCATTTCACTGCACAGTCCTTGTTTAGCGTTTGAATCACGTTAAAGAAGCATCTGCCAGCATCTATATTGAATTCTTCGACGCTATTGAAGAAGTCACTTCGATTGAGATATATGAACGAGAAAAACATATATGATTTCACGTTAAAAATACTATCATAATTTGCAACATGAAGAATGTGAGATGTGGAAACCAGATTGATGTCAAAGAGAATCCTCGATGTCAAAGAGGATCCTTAGCGATCTTTTTTCTGTTATTAGGAATTAAGAGCTCCCTCTCCTTTTTTTAGGAATTCTCCTAATTAATTGTTAAGAATAATTTCGAAAACTAAACCCAGATTCCACTACAGATGGAATCTCTTCATATGAAAAATCCAGCTGACCTGATCTAGTAGAAAGTAGTTATCCATCCATGTATTATATTAGATCACAATCTTGAGGCTGTTGTTACTGGTTCTACTATCGATAAAGTCTCTAAATTACCCAAATATTACAACTACTATTGAAAAATATATTACTACGACAAATACACTCCTTAACATCCTGTTTAAATACTTGTTACAATGTTTTGTTCTCTCACAAACACACACATTAACCCTCCTCTTAAGACAACTTTTTTCCTACATAAACTTTTGGTGATCATGATCACTTAAAGACAGCAACAGAAGAAAAAAACAAAACTTAAACTTATTTGCTGTTATAAGCTGATACAGTCTTGCGAGTACGGTGGCAAAGTGCCAAGAGATCGATTATTTATTGCTTTGAAAACTACTTGTAGCTGCTCCTGCTGCCACTGAAGTTGTTCAGCAGTTGTTACCCACTATAGTTGTAGCTGTAGTATCTCCCTGTTCCAAATGCTGACGAGGAAGATTGTTTTTTGTTATATGTATTCCTAAAATTCAGATTCTTAAATGTTTATTGGCGGCCACTTCAACGCATTTTCATATGTTCGACACAAATAACAAGAAAAAAAAACACAGAGAAAAAAAAACTTGTGGCAACCAAAAAACAAAAAAAGAATTCCATTTAAATTGCGTACTATATGAGTACTACAAACAAACTTTAAAATTGACGTCCGACAATGTTGTACGATTACAACATGTTGGCCAAGTTAAACGCGTTGTTGCTACATGTTTTATGCTGCGTATGCAATTGTGTGTACAAAACATCAATTGTACAAAAAAGAAAAAAAAAAATCGAACATCGCCAGCACTAGTTTAACACACACCTTCTTATTTAATGCCATTTAATATATCGTCGTCGTTTCTCATTTTAAACATCTGGTTAAAGATCGAAACAGTTCTTTTTATTTGCTTCTTAAGAAGACAGCCAGAGAAAAAAAATTGTTTAAACTCCAGTAAGGCTGCTTATAGACGCCGCTTTAAACTAAAGTGTCGATTTACAGCTTTGTGTTTTTTTTTCATCTTCGGCTTTTTTGTTTTGTTTTATATAAATCGTATTCTTTGGGGATTTAAAAATGATCACATATTAATGTTAAGACCAATCGTTTGATTTGAAGGGGCCTGTATTTTAATAACAATTATGCAAACATATGCATATACTTATGCAGCTTTGTGGTAGATACAGTTCTGATCTAGTTCAGTTCTAGTTCAGTTTTAGTTCAGTTCTAGTTCAGTTCTAGTTCAGTTCTAGTTCAGTTCTAGTTCAGTTCTAGTTCAGTTCTAGTTCAGTTCTAGTTCAGTTCTAGTTCAGTTCTAGTTCAGTTCTAGTTTAGTTCTAGTATTCTAGTTCAGTTCTAGTTCAGTTCTAGTTCAGTTCTAGTTCAGTTCTAGTTCAGTTCTAGTTCAGTTCAGTTCAGTTCAGTTCAGTTCTAGTTCAGTTCTAGTTCTAGTTCAGTTCTAGTTCAGTTCTAGTTCAGTTCTAGTTCAGTTCTAGTTCAGTTCTAGTTCAGTTCTAGTTCAGTTCTAGTTCAGTTCTAGTTCAGTTCTAGTTCAGTTCTAGTTCAGTTCTAGTTCAGTTCTAGTTCAGTTCTAGTTCAGTTCTAGTTCAGTTCTAGTTTAGTTCTAGTTCAGTTCTAGTTCAGTTCTAGTTCAGTTCTAGTTCAGTTCTAGTTCAGTTCTAGTTCATTTCTAGTTCAGTTCTAGTTCAGTTCAGTTCTAGTTCAGTTCTAGTTCAGTTCTAGTTCAGTTCTAGTTCAGTTCTAGTTCAGTTCTAGTTCAGTTCTAGTTCAGTTCTAGTTCAGTTCTAGTTCAGTTCTAGTTCAGTTCTAGTTCAGTTCTAGTTCAGTTCTAGTTCAGTTCTAGTTCAGTTCTAGTTCAGTTCTAGTTCAGTTCTAGTTCAGTTCTAGTTCAGTTCTAGTTCAGTTCTAGTTCAGTTCTAGTTCAGTTCTAGTTCAGTTCTAGTTCAGTTCTAGTTCAGTTCTAGTTCAGTTCTAGTTCAGTTCTAGTTCAGTTCTAGTTCAGTTCTAGTTCAGTTCTAGTTCAGTTCTAGTTCAGTTCTAGTTCAGTTCTAGTTCAGTTCTAGTTCAGTTCTAGTTCAGTTCTAGTTCAGTTCTAGTTCAGTTCTAGTTCAGTTCTAGTTCAGTTCTAGTTCAGTTCTAGTTCAGTTCTAGTTCAGTTCTAGTTCAGTTAGTTCCGTTCTAGTTCAGTTCTAGTTCAGTTCTAGTTCAGTTCTAGTTCAGTTCTAGTTCAGTTCTAGTTCAGTTCTAGTTCAGTTCTAGTTCAGTTCTAGTTCAGTTCTAGTTCAGTTCTAGTTCAGTTCTAGTTCAGTTCTAGTTCAGTTCTAGTTCAGTTCTAGTTCAGTTCTAGTTCAGTTCTAGTTCAGTTCTAGTTCAGTTCTAGTTCAGTTCTAGTTCAGTTCTAGTTCAGTTCTAGTTCAGTTCTAGTTCAGTTCTAGTTCAGTTCTAGTTCAGTTCTAGTGTAGTTCTAGTGTAGTTCTAGTTCAGTTCTAGTTTAGTTCTAGTTCAGTTCAGTTCTAGTTCAGTTCTAGTTCAGTTCTATTTCAGTTCTAGTTCAGTTCTAATTCAGTTCTAGTTCAGTTCTAGTTCAGTTCTAGTTCAGTTCTAGTTCAGTTCTAGTTCAGTTCTAGTTCAGTTCTAGTTCAGTTCTAGTTCAGTTCTAGTTCAGTTCTAGTTCAGTTCTAGTTCAGTTCTAGTTCAGTTCTAGTTCAGTTCTAGTTCAGTTCTAGTTCAGTTCTAGTTCAGTTCTAGTTCAGTTCTAGTTCAGTTCTAGTTCAGTTCTAGTTCAGTTCTAGTTCAGTTCTAGTTCAGTTCTAGTTCAGTTCTAGTTCAGTTCTAGTTCAGTTCTAGTTCAGTTCTAGTTCAGTTCTAGTTCAGTTCTAGTTCAGTTTTAGTTCAGTTCTAGTTCAGATGATGAGCTGAAACAGAGCTAAGCTGCATGAATCCGATTAGAGCAGTTCTGTGCTTATCAACACTCTTCGTTCAACAACAAGATTAATATGTCTCCCCAGTAACATTTAATTCCTCACTTTAATTTGTAGCACGAGTCCCTTAGCTGGACAGGTCCTATCTGGCATTGACCAAAACAATCAGGCATAAAATGAAGAGTTTGTGTTCATTCCAAATGATCATGCAGTTACTCACACACCATTAACTGCAAACGATCATAAGACCGCACAAATGAGACTCCAGGGAGTTGAAATACACCAGCAGAGTAGAGACGAGCACAAACAAAAACACAATGACACCAGCACATATTGGAAAATGAGTTCTTGTTGCAGCAGCAGCAGTAAGAAAAAGCACATCATCCAACATATCTTATTACTACGATAGTTGTAGTTATTGTTATTGGACATTTCAAGTAGTGATATAATACGAGAAGTAACTACTTGTGCGTTGCACTTGCCATTTCTATGTTGTGTTACTAGTGTGTGTTTCTGTTGCCAGTTGCTTATATTTATTTGTATGTTGCAAGTTGCAGTCTTTGTCATTTTATAGTTTTTAATCTTTGGCAGAGTATAGCAAAAATTGTAAGAATAAAAAACACAAGAATGTAACATGATATTGATCTCATTTCATTTTTAGATTTTGCTGTTTTTTTAGTTGCTGTTCATGGGTGTTTGCAGCACTACTATATTTTGATTTTTCCACTTTAGCTACTAGTTTTTCTTATAGACTCTTACTACACACACACACCCTGGTAGCCAACTAACCAACAACCATCCAGCTAGTTATTTAGTCCGTCATTTATAAGTCATTCCAATGAGCGGTGTTTTTCTTAAAGATTTACAATTTTTATTTGTGACCATTTTTTATTTGCGCGTAATTTAATGGTATCGAATTATTTTTAGATTTATTTATTACTTTTCATATTATGATTTTATTGTAATCATTCTTCGGAGATTCGGGTTTTCTTTTTTTCCCCATACCATCATTCCATTTGTTTATGACATTTAAGGTGTTCAATTTAAAATCGATTACACCCATTGAATTGGCAGTAAATGTATGACCATTCATATTTTTCCTAGCATACATTTTCGTGCTTTTAAGGAGCCGAAGTGATAGTACTTGATACCACCATATAGTAGAGGATACACAGTCAGCATATAGACGCTTACGCTTATTAAAAAATGAAGGAAGAGGATTTTAAAGTTGTCATATAGTTTTAGTATGTATGTATAATGGGGGGAAAAGAAAATGTGATTGTCAATATATCATTTTTGTAAAAAGTTTTTGGAAAGCAATATTATCTGTTGGGCAATATAAAACGGTTGGAGGTTTAGGTTTTTGAATTTGCCTAGCGGTAGAGAGTCATACTGTCATACTAAGCTCACATTTTCAAATTTATGCGATTGGCTTTTCAAGTGGTCTCCAAAGTCGTACTGTTTGACACCTTTCGATTATTTCCTGTGGGCCACAGAATAATACTGATAAACCAGCAATAATTGAAGCTTTTAAGGCCAACATTGTTCATTTTCTGGTGGCCATTAAGAAATGTATTGTAAACTTTCTCCTTCGATGTCGCCCAAACTTACGATGTCTAGTTAGCAGATCAAATAATATCCTCGGACTGGACCTGTAGCATTATTGTCAATATTATAGTAATAATTATAGAGGCTTGATCAAATGAACGATTCAAACGAATAAATACGTAAAGCATTTCAATCACAGAGTGAGCTGGAGACGACTCACCACCGATCCATAACGAATAAGGACATTTCCATTCATAGAGAACTAGGACCATGTATAAGCATTTTACTCAAATACTTGAGCTATCTAAACTCTGACCATTTCTGTCCCGTAACGTAACTTCCGAAGTCCTTCGAAAGCATCACTTCCGTAATCCTTCACTTCTGTTAAAAAAGGAATGGTTGGAGGTTTAGGTTTTTGAATTTGCCTAGCGGTAGAGGGTCATACTGTCATACTGAGCTCACTTCTTCAAATTTATGCCATTGGCTTTTCTATTGGTCTCCAAAATCGTACTGTTTGACACCTTTCGATTATTTCCTGTGGGGCCACAGAATAATGCTGATAAACCAGCAATAATTGAAGCTTTTAAGGCCAACATCGTTCATTTTCTGGTGGCCAATGTAAACTTTAGTACGATACCATACATTTATCAGTAATCATACAATTCTTTCATCCGACGCATTCAAGAGAAAACTATTCAACACATTCGCTCTTTGTGGATGGACGTAGCTAGAACCACACACCCTATATATCTCTCTCAATCGCCATCAACTCATTCTCATCATAGCCACATAGTCACGAACTAAGTCCTGCAGACCATCAGATAAGATTGGTTCTATACTAGTGGTTCGACCGCCAATGATTCCAAGGAATGGCCGCGGAGTCCTGGTATACTAGAGGTACTGGTGGTAACCCTTTTAATCCCTTATTGCAATAATATCAAGAAGAGAAATATCTTTCTCCGAGATTTTGGATTCGTAAAAAGCACTCTTCGTATCTTGTTGAATTAGAAGTATGAGTAAAAGAAACAGGCTGCACTAAATTATGTTCCCTATAGATTGTTTTGAATCACTGCTATACTCGATTCATATAGCAGCACGATGTGCTTTAGATGCATTCACTCCAAAAAAAAAAAAAAAATTATCATTATTCAAATTTTCCATATTATGCAAATTATCGCTATTTTCTATTAAGAAGTAAATGATGATAGCGCCAATTACCTCTTCTTAATTTAAATTCTAGATTAACGCTTTCATAGGTATAATCAAATTTTAAAAGCTTTAATCATATCTTAAAAATTTCCCATATAATCGCTTAACCAATTTGTTTAACAGTTTTCAATTAAGAAATAAATTATAATGCTGGTGATTATCCCCTCCTTAGTAATTTATTTTTCTAGATTAACATAAAATTAATTTAATAAAAAAATCTATTTAAAATTTAATTTTAAAACCTACCTTTCGGTATTTTTCCTCTACGTATTCTAGCAAATCTAAATATTATTTAAATTTCTTTAATTCACAAATTAACTGGATTAGCGCAAGACATCAAAGGAGAAAAGCCAACAATAAACACAGAGGTAATTTAAATAAAACAATCAATTATTTAATGACCATTTAAAACGTCATATTTTGTGTTGAGCAAAGCAAAAAAAAGTAATAATAAAGAGAGGCCGTTGCCATAAACAATTTTTATTTTGAATAATTTATTGTAATCATTTTTTTTTTGTTAAATATATATACGTGGCAAGTACATGTTGCAACAACTATATAAGGTCTTAAATAAATTTGAATGTGTGTGTGTCTGTAGCAGTAGTATATGTATTGTATTGCATGCTTTTTTGCATGTGTCAAAATTTTGACATCTTTAAATGACATTCCTGTAAAACTAAGTGAATATGTCAGTAAGTTAAAAATAATAACTGAAACACAGTAGCAACAGCAGCAGCAGCGCGCGGTTATATGAATAACTTAACCACAAATGTTATTAAACTTTGACAACAAAGTATCGTTTTTTTTAGGTTACTTAACATATTTAAAAAAAAAAAAAATATTTTTTTAAATGCATAATTTAACGGAGTTACAAATTTCAATGAAAGTTTTAAACAAATTTTGGTAGTAATTTCAATTGTTGTCAAAATGTCGTTATTAGATAAAGAAAAGCAAGGAATTTGATTGAAAAAAAAACTTAGAAATAATTTAATGCCATTTATTGCACCGTTTAGACATTTTTTTGTGGTGAGTGAAAATAAATGTTTTAGCTAATTTCTACAGAGAAATATTGAGGGAATTATAATACTGCGGGTTATAAGGTAAAGCAATATCATACTGCTTATATAAAGAGAATAATAGGCGAGAATCAAGGTCATGATATATTTTTGTGTGAGTTAAAATTCTTTCCAATCTCCTAATATTAATAAGATCACAATGTAGGACCCAGTTCGTGTGAATTGAGAGGCTATCCACTGCGCCCCGTTCCGCCCACGATCGCCTACAACTGTCAAACAACTCAGCTCTAATCATGTGAAATTTCATTACTATATCTCTTATAGTTTCAGAGAATTATTCCAAATATAAAACATTATAAAGCACTGTGCGGAACTCATCTAAAAAAAACTATCAGTAATGTTAATGTCAGCATTAGGACGAATATTATTCAGCAAATAAAATCTTCATATTTCATCTAGTCTTAGTTAAGTTCAAATCATGTCAATCCAACGGCAACTCGCGAGTATTGAATGTATTTGGGATCTCTTATATATTCTTCTTGACATCGGTAATATCAATTATATATCAAGTACTTTTTCAGTGGTACAAGATATTGCAAACTAGTCGAAAGACGAGTCTGTACTAGAGATACAAACCGATGCAAAATGATCGGCGGCGTAACCATTTTAAGTCGGCGGCGGCTCAATTTAACTTTTTCTTCAGAAATTGACATTATAAGCGTTTATTATATTGAAAAATCCCTGTATAATAGTCTGTTATATAGAAAATTGTCTCTATATAAGTTTTTTCTGCAGAAAATGGACATTATTATAGTAGTTTTCACTATTTTTATATTAGCACAATATTGTGTGGCAACTCTTTTCAATTTGCCATAAGAATTTCAAATAGTGGCAACTCCGTTCAAATTGGTGAAATTATTTTCATAAATACATGTCCAATCTTTATCAGCGGCTACGTTTAAGCCGGCTTAGCTTTTGAGCCGAAAGAAGTCGGCGGCGGCGCGGCAAAATATTACCGGCGGCTAGCCGCCTCTGATTTAAGCAGTCTCGTCTTGTATCTCTGGTCTGTATATAAGTCCATTAATTAATTATTAAACTAGTTAATGGACTAAACTATAGATTTGTTATAGAATAGTCCCTAACCCAGAGAAACAGATAACCCCGAATCATCGTAGTGGCCGTATTTGTTGCCAAACGAATGAATCACAGAAACCAAAGAAATCAGAGAAAATGTTTGTATAATTATGATTATGAGATACATATTAGAGTTATAACCAAAATTAGGCCCTATCAGTACATGGTAGCCAGTAGTGTTCTAATAAGGAAAACCTTTCTGTCGGGTTATTTTGGTGCAAAAACCTTTGACAGCAAATCGATTTTTTAAAACCCTTCACAAACAAATTTACATGAATTTATAATATTAAAATCTACAATAAACCGCAGTCCCAATCCTTCTTTCTTCGTGTAAATGCCGTGGGTCAAACGATAACACTTGTTTTTATCGAAAATTCCCGATATTGTATTAAAAAAATCAAAATTTTCTTTAAAGTAAATATCGAAAACTTTAAAGCATTTACCGAGGAAACTTTGCTTGGGAAAAAGTGATATACATACATTTTCGACGTACTTTTTTGGATATGGTCGATTTGAAATTTTCAAAAATTTTATAAAAGTTATCTCCCTAATACACTTGCTCAAATTATTGCCTTAATTCGATATTTTTCTGGGATTTCGTTAAAACCCATTTGAAATAAAGTTCATTATTCTTTATTGTGCTCTAGCTAATCATTGATTAATTCCATATAATCCGACAAAAATAAGATGACTATAGTTTTTCTTCACAAGCCCCTCTAATATTTAATTATATATGCCCCTTTAATGAACATACTAATTTTGTTTAATATAAAAACACTTCCATTTTTTTATTATTATTTTTTTTAATGAAAAACACGCAAAGTTAATGTTGTTTGTTGCTGGTTAAAAACACAGTTTGTTCATTGAGCGGGAGATTAGTAGTGATTAAAAGTGTAATTTACTTGTAACAAAAGCTATAGAAAAAAATCTAAAAATACAAATTAAAATATCTTTACAAAAAACCTACAAATATTCTGTGATTAAAATGAATCATTACAAAATAACATTTGTAGAAAAATGTACAATACAAAATGCATTCTTTTGTTCAGGTCTTTTTTTTTCAGATACATTTTATTTTTGTAGAAAAAGATTAATAGAAGAGTAGGAATATGTACAATGTTCATATCTAAGGTAACATGCAATTGTTTTAAATTAACATACAACAAACTTTTAGAATGTACATATAATTTAATTTAAAGATTTATTTAGAGAAGAGTCAGCTAGTGTAAAACAACATTACTTTGTTGTAGGACTGGAGTTTGTGAACCAAGCCCTCTACTTTTAAACCTTCCAAATAGCTGGATAAAGATCTTTTTCATGTTCTGGGATCGAATAACCTTATTTGTGACAGGATCGACAAGATATTGAGGTAGCGACTCCAAATCTTCTGTCACCAATTTGTAGAAACCGTAACCAGTGTTCATGTACGATATGTTAATTGCGTATTCACTGCCATTTCGATTTCCCTGAATGCTCTCATGTCCTGGATCCGACAACAAAGGAAATTATTAAGATATTTTAATCTTAATAGGTTAAAGTTGGGAGTATCGATTGATGCAAGACTCTCCACGTAAACGTATATGTACGACCTCTTTCTTAATTTTTTATTCACTGCTATTTCGACTTCCATGAATGCTCTCATATCCTGGATCCAATAACACAGTGAATTGTTAAGATATTTTGACCTTAATAAGTTAAAGTTGGGTATCTGGATTGATGCAAGACTATATACGTAAACTTTAAGGGTCGTGCTCTCGAGATTTATTTCCGACTGTGCGATGTCCACTGGGCTAAACAAATATTTCAAGTCTCCAAAGAAGATTTCAAGTATCTAGGTTATTTTTCACTCCCTTTGATATTTTTACTATTTACACCACTTATATCCGACTAAAAATGGAATAGAACTCTTATGTATGGGACAGTGCTTCAAAGTCTATTTTGGAGTTAATCGTACGGGAGACGGCGAAGGTACCTGATGGAGACTATATAGTATTTAACTCTTTGGATTCTCTGGAGCACTGTCGCAGTGAGGTGTGCGTTTCACTGTTCTATCGATTTTACAGTGGATTGTGTTCCTCTAAAATTTGGTCAGTGGCTCGTACATCGCAGTATGTGGAATAAACTTCCCGCAGTATTCCTTCCTGTAATGTAAATAGATTTAAATCGAATGTCCACAAACTACTACTCCTTCTATTCTCCCTTCCTTAACATATTTTCCCAGCTCCAACATAGTATACTGCATAAGTAGGGGTCAATCCCTAAGTGATGGTCCAAAAAAATCTTTGCCAGCATTACGCAATCTGATAAAGACAAAGGGATCAAGACATATACCTATCTGAGAAAAATTACAGCAACCGCAACATTTATTGAAATGTCAATGTAGACTTTGCTTTGTTTCCAGAGAGAAAATCAAGGATAAGTAATCAATCTTATCGTCGATTCCGGTGGATCATGAAGTTTGTAATTTGAAGTGTTTCTCAAATATACCCAGATAAGAAGTTGAGTTTTATTCGTAGGGATCCAATAGCGCTAATTAGGATGTTACACCTTCTCATATATATACAAAACCTTTGTGCCTTATTTCATCACTATCATGTAGGTTATCACTTAGTCTGATTTGACCAACATTACTTTCCTACTTGTTATTAACTGAAATAATATGGATTTACTCTTTTTGCTATAACTTAAAAAATCTTCCAATTACCCAATATTGTTTTTTTTTTTTTGAGGCACAGACCATTAATACACACTTACTGAATGGTCGTTTTCTTAAGATTTTTTTTTAGTTTTAGGTACCAGCAAAGATCTGTCTTTTTACGCAGTGGTAGGTAAACTTTATCTTTAACATCGCTTCTACTTATAAAATAAGCAAAAAAAAAAATTGCTAAGCCTAGATAATCAGCCTCCAAAAAATAAAATAGCATTTGATGTTATCGCTGGTTTATAGTAGAAGATGCAACCACAATAACAGCAACAACATTGACTTCTATTATAAGTCGTAGTCGTCGTCATCATCGTTAACGATTGTATTGAGTGCTCAAAAGCCATTCAATTGTCAACTTGGTTTTCTTTTAAAACATTTTTTTCAGACTTCTTCTACTCGAAGCTGCAACATTAAGCTGCTGTTTGCAGCTACAGCTACTTCCTCATCCCCGGCCAACAATTGCTACTGTTGTTGTTGCGCTCTCTGTAATACAATGCGACAATTGGTGATAACTAGTTAAAAAAAAAAAAAAACGACCAACAGCAAACAGTAGTTGCAGCCGCAAACATTAAATGCAACAACAACAACAGCAGCAAGTCTAAAAAAATCGAACCAACGAAATAAACATTAAATCGTATAAAACTGAATGTGTGTGTCGGTGTCAATTAACGGCGGCATAACATGACTTGAGGCAAGATTTATGAGAAAATTTTAGCAACAATCAACACAAGAGAAAATGCAACAGCAACAATAGTCAAAGTTAAAAGAAAAACATCAGCAGCAAGTAACTACAAAACTAAAACAGACATAAAAACCCAAAAAAATAATTGGAAAAAACGAAAAATTCAATTTTTTACAAAATTTATTTTTTCTATTAAATTCTAGAAAGACAATTTCTTTTAAGCAAAACATATTTTATAACTACAATCAAAGTCTAGCATTTTTTGTACAAATATCCTTTTCCACCCTTAAGAATTTTGTGGCAGATTGCGAAATTTAAGGGTTGCTAGTTGAAAAAATGTCTCAATGTGTTGTTGTAGCCAGGACTCAAATTGCCTGTTTAGCACTGCACGAGTACGAGCAGTCGTGGCCGAGTGGTTAAGGCGTCTGACTCGAAATCAGATTCCCTCTGGGAGCGTAGGTTCGAATCCTACCGGCTGCGAAAAGTTTTTTTTTTTTATTTTTGTAAAATTTTCGAATCAAACCGAAAGGATTTGCATCTAATGGAAGTCTGGAATGGACTCTGTTAGAGTAAATTTCCTATAATAGCACTACAATAAATGCAATTCTGTTAGTAGCCCACGGCCAATCTTATTAAGCGTTGATAACAAATATTGGTTTTCACAAGACTGTTTGTAAATTAAGGTCACAAACAAACGGTCCAGTTCTATCATTTGATCAGTATTCTCTTGACACAGAGTCAGTGTTCCTATGGTCCATGTTTGATATGATAATCTCAAAAAAACCGGATGACCAGGAAGGACAACCATACGACTTAGTGAGTTTTAAAAATCTGCGTTTTGTAAATGATACATAGATGGGATAATTGCCCGCCCACCTTCCTCCAATTAGTAGTAGGTTATATTAAGCAACAGCTAATACATATATTTACAGTAAAATAAAAAGTTGTATGTATTGTTCTAGAAGACTGTCGATAAGTAGTGTCCTCAATAATGGCGATACTGCGTTCTATTGTGAACAGCTTCCTACTGATAATGTAGCTCCCGATATTCCACACAAATCAAACATAATGACTCTGGAAATTACTACATCTATAAACAAGATCCAAGTAACTGGTGGAAGGTTATTCTTGCATTTACTACTGAAAAAAGGGTATTAATACAAACATTTTCAAAGACCCCCCTCTATTTCTGAGTCTAAGGCCAACATTTCGCAGTTAATTTTCTTTAATGGGAATAAAAGCAACAAATAAGTAAAAAGTATAAAAATAAAAAAAGTAGTGTGCGTTGGCCGGGAATCGAACCCGGATCAACTGCTTGGAAGGCAACTATGCTGACCATTACACCACCAACGCCCTAGAATTTATTTGCGCTAAAAGCTTATTTCAATGGCTGGTACTAAAAAACAAAATCAAACGAAAAAAATAAAACATTTTTTGCATTAGCAAACTTAAAGGGGGAATTTTTTCAAAATAAAGAATACATTAGAATTTAAAAAAAATAATAATAATAAATAAGAACAATTAGCACCTAGTATGTGGGTACTTAGCTTAATATTTGTATAATAAATTTTGAATTCATAACAAAGAGAATGAATCACAGATAACGGAGTACATCTGTACTGAAAATTAATGGGTTATATTAAGCAAATTTAAAAATAGTTTAATTTAAACATCTCACAACACCTGAAAAGCTTAAGCAATAAGGTAAAACATTGCCATTATTTATTGTGTTCTATATACCAATCATTCGAAATGTCACCTTGGGATGAACATGGATGGATTTTTACTGACAAGTTGAAGTAGACTTATATTACTAAAGAGACATTAACAAAATTGCAATTACCTAGATATATAATTCCGAAATTTTCAATTGTATTGCAAACATATCTTATTATATATCAGAAATTTCTAATTATATGTCTAGTCTATGTCTAGTCTATGTCTAGTCTATGTCTAGTCTATGTCTAGTCTATGTCTAGTCTATGTCTAGTCTATGTCTAGTCTATGTCTAGTCTATGTCTAGTCTATGTCTAGTCTATGTCTAGTCTATGTCTAGTCTATGTCTAGTCTATGTCTAGTCTATGTCTAGTCTATGTCTAGTCTATGTCTAGTCTATGTCTAGTCTATGTCTAGTCTATGTCTAGTCTATGTCTAGTCTATGTCTAGTCTATGTCTAGTCTAGTCTATGTCTAGTCTATGTCTAGTCTATGTCTAGTCTATGTCTAGTCTATGTCTAGTCTATGTCTAGTCTATGTCTAGTCTATGTCTAGTCTATGTCTAGTCTATGTCTAGTCTATGTCTAGTCTATGTCTAGTCTATGTCTAGTCTATGTCTAGTCTATGTCTAGTCTATGTCTAGTCTATGTCTAGTCTATGTCTAGTCTATGTCTAGTCTATGTCTAGTCTATGTCTAGTCTATGTCTAGTCTATGTCTAGTCTATGTCTAGTCTATGTCTAGTCTATGTCTAGTCTATGTCTAGTCTATGTCTAGTCTATGTCTAGTCTATGTCTAGTCTATGTCTAGTCTATGTCTAGTCTATGTCTAGTCTATGTCTAGTCTATGTCTAGTCTATGTCTAGTCTATGTCTAGTCTATGTCTAGTCTATGTCTAGTCTATGTCTAGTCTATGTCTAGTCTATGTCTAGTCTATGTCTAGTCTATGTCTAGTCTATGTCTAGTCTATGTCTAGTCTATGTCTAGTCTATGTCTAGTCTATGTCTAGTCTATGTCTAGTCTATGTCTAGTCTATGTCTAGTCTATGTCTAGTCTATGTCTAGTCTATGTCTAGTCTATGTCTAGTCTATGTCTAGTCTATGTCTAGTCTATGTCTAGTCTATGTCTAGTCTATGTCTAGTCTATGTCTAGTCTATGTCTAGTCTATGTCTAGTCTATGTCTAGTCTATGTCTAGTCTATGTCTAGTCTATGTCTAGTCTATGTCTAGTCTATGTCTAGTCTATGTCTAGTCTATGTCTAGTCTATGTCTAGTCTATGTCTAGTCTATGTCTAGTCTATGTCTAGTCTATGTCTAGTCTATGTCTAGTCTATGTCTAGTCTATGTCTAGTCTATGTCTAGTCTATGTCTAGTCTATGTCTAGTCTATGTCTAGTCTATGTCTAGTCTATGTCTAGTCTATGTCTAGTCTAGTCTATGTCTAGTCTATGTCTAGTCTATGTCTAGTCTATGTCTAGTCTATGTCTAGTCTATGTCTAGTCTATGTCTAGTCTCTAGTCTATGTCTATCTGTCTAGTCTATGTCTAGTCTATGTCTAGTCTATGTCTAGTCTATGTCTAGTCTATGTCTAGTCTATGTCTATCTATGTCGTCTATGTCTAGTCTATGTCTAGTCTATGTCTAGTCTATGTCTAGTCTATGTCTAGTCTATGTCTAGTCTATGTCTAGTCTATGTCTAGTCTATGTCTAGTCTATGTCTAGTCTATGTCTAGTCTATGTCTAGTCTATGTCTAGTCTATGTCTAGTCTATGTCTAGTCTATGTCTAGTCTATGTCTAGTCTATGTCTAGTCTATGTCTAGTCTATGTCTAGTCTATGTCTAGTCTATGTCTAGTCTATGTCTAGTCTATGTCTAGTCTATGTCTAGTCTATGTCTAGTCTATGTCTAGTCTATGTCTAGTCTATGTCTAGTCTATGTCTAGTCTATGTCTAGTCTATGTCTAGTCTATGTCTAGTCTATGTCTAGTCTATGTCTAGTCTATGTCTAGTCTATGTCTAGTCTATGTCTAGTCTATGTCTAGTCTATGTCTAGTCTATGTCTAGTCTATGTCTAGTCTATGTCTAGTCTATGTCTAGTCTATGTCTAGTCTATGTCTAGTCTATGTCTAGTCTATGTCTAGTCTATGTCTAGTCTATGTCTAGTCTATGTCTTAGTCTAGTCTATGTCTAGTCTATGTCTAGTCTATGTCTAGTCTATGTCTAGTCTATGTATAGTCTATGTCTAGTCTAGTCTAGTCTATGTCTATGTCTAGTCTATGTCTAGTCTATGTCTAGTCTATGTCTAGTCTATGTCTAGTCTATGTCTAGTGTATGTCTAGTGTATGTCTAGTGTCTAGTCTATGTCTAGTCTATGTCTAGTCTGTGTCTAGTCTATGTCTAGTCTATGTCTAGTCTATGTCTAGTCTATGTCTAGTCTATGTCTAGTCTATGTCTAGTCTATGTCTAGTCTATGTCTAGTCTATGTCTAGTCTATGTCTAGTCTATGTCTAGTCTATGTCTAGTCTATGTCTAGTCTATGTCTAGTCTATGTCTAGTCTATGTCTAGTCTATGTCTAGTCTATGTCTAGTCTATGTCTAGTCTATGTCTAGTCTATGTCTATGTCTAGTCTATGTCTAGTCTATGTCTAGTCTATGTCTAGTCTATGTCTAGTCTATGTCATTAGAGTAAAAAAGCAAACTTGGCATTCGGGCTCCGCAGGGCGTTGGTGGTGTAATGGTCAGCATAGTTGCCTTCCAAGCAGTTGATCCGGGTTCGATTCCCGGCCAACGCACACTACTTTTTTTAAATTAAGTAACATACTTTAAAACTTTTTTCAACTTTAAATTATAACACTAATTATTAGCAAACTAATGTCAGGCACATTATGTTAAAATTCACTCACTCAAGTTTTAAGATTTTTGTTCTTTAGAATTAAAGAGTTTTTGTCTACAATTACGTTGTCGTTTGGTTAAAAAAAGTAAAAATAATAAGTTTTGCAAACTTTTCAAACAAGGATAATAAAATTTTGTTGCAGTTTTTACTGCAGCTCTTTCATTTTCTTACTTGCTTGTAGCTGCTGCTGAAAATTTTCTTGAGCTTTTTGAACTCGCTTTTGTTGTGTTTTTAGTTAGCTGAGTTTTGAATGATAAAACTTGTGAAAATTTTTGCGTACAGTGGGTATAAAAAATATAGAAAGTTTTTGTTAGAGAAATGGAATGTTGAAAAGGAAAGGGAAACGCTTTAATTTTTAAAAATAGAGATGTTACATTATAACGTGTACTGCTTGCTGGTGTATCCTGACTTGGAAAAGCTGTGTGCTACTTTTTAAAGCTCCACTGTATTTATATACTTAAAGCCAGACATATACATCTACTAACACACAAATCTACATACACATTCGTCTGTAATATATATTTGTGTGTATGTACTTGTAAAATAATATGTATGTATATTATATATTAAAAGTTTTCAACAATAAGTTAACTTAGTTGGTTGTTTGGTGGTGCACTACATTTTAATATCAAAGTTGTTGCAACAAAACTGTTATACTTTCTCCATCTTTTGTCTGTCTGTCCGTCCGTCTGTCTGCGTTTATGTCTGCTCATTGTCTACTGCATTTGTTTGCAAAAAAAAAATGAAAAAATATATAGAAAAACGAGAAGAATACCAGCAACTACCACTGAAAAAATCTGAAAAACCTCTTTTATCCTTGTGGCTGGATGGCTTGTCGTGGTGCTTCTGGTACATGGTTGGGTTTCGTTGTTTGTTCTCTATGTTCCTTCACTCTTGGAACAGAGATGTGCATTTGGCCACTTTGACTTTATGTGTTGTTAGTTGCTCTTGAAAAAAAGTTTTTTATTTAATAAAATAAAATAACTAGAAAAAAGAACAAGCACAAGAACTAAGAACGGAATTCAAAACTAACTGTTAAACATATGAAAAGTTTATTATACATATGTATAGTATTTAATACTTATATACTAAATATGTATGTTTCATTGTATATATGTATGTGTATATTTCTATATAATATGAATTTAATATATATATATTTTACTTTCACTTTATGACTTATATACACACATTTATTTTCATTGCTTTTAAGTGTTGTTAGTAAAATAGTTTTATTTAAATTATTTGAAAAATATCATTTTTTAGTTTGTTTTCTTTAATTTTTCTATTCGATAAGTTAAATTCTTAAAATTTCTGATGATTAAATGAATTCGATTAGTCCAAGATTTTAACGATTATTTGTCTTAAGGATATGGATCATTTATGTACTTATTATTCGCATAGCAATGGTTGTCAACGCCTCCTACAAGAAACGGTAGTAAGGAGTAAATCGCAACTCCGAGAAGCTAAACACTATTGTTTTATGCGCTAAAGATTGATTGTTAGATGATCAGGATGATCAGTGTTATATGGCTCACCAATTGACCTATAAATAGATATGGTTTATATCTTTAGTAATTCAAAATCATATCATCCCTTATTCAAATTCATATCTTCCATTTCATAATCATTACTCTGTGGAGTTATTGCGATCGATAGCGGGTCAATGTTCTTGAACTTGATTGTCATATTATTACCATACAACGATGTAGACCAGTAATATACTAGAAAGGCAGTGTTACACAAAAAGTTTTTTAAAAAAAAAAGTTTTTTATTTAATAAAATAAAATAACTAGAAAAAAGAACAAGCACAAGAACTAAGAACGGAATTCAAAACTAACTGTTAAACATATGAAAAGTTTATTATACATATGTATAGTATTTAATACTTATATACTAAATATGTATGTTTCATTGTATATATGTATGTGTATATTTCTATATAATATGAATTTAATATATATATATTTTACTTTCACTTTATGACTTATATACACACATTTATTTTCATTGCTTTTAAGTGTTGTTAGTAAAATAGTTTTATTTAAATTATTTGAAAAATATCATTTTTTAGTTTGTTTTCTTTAATTTTTCTATTCGATAAGTTAAATTCTTAAAATTTCTGATGATTAAATGAATTCGATTAGTCCAAGATTTTAACGATTATTTGTCTTAAGGATATGGATCATTTATGTACTTATTATTCGCATAGCAATGGTTGTCAACGCCTCCTACAAGAAACGGTAGTAAGGAGTAAATCGCAACTCCGAGAAGCTAAACACTATTGTTTTATGCGCTAAAGATTGATTGTTAGATGATCAGGATGATCAGTGTTATATGGCTCACCAATTGACCTATAAATAGATATGGTTTATATCTTTAGTAATTCAAAATCATATCATCCCTTATTCAAATTCATATCTTCCATTTCATAATCATTACTCTGTGGAGTTATTGCGATCGATAGCGGGTCAATGTTCTTGAACTTGATTGTCATATTATTACCATACAACGATGTAGACCAGTAATATACTAGAAAGGCAGTGTTACACAAACAAAATAAGGCCGTTAACACCTCATTTGGTTAAAAATTCATTCAGCTAAGTCTTGAGTTATATTGACTGAGTGTTTCGTTCGTTAATGCGAAAACTTCAATAGCCAAAGGTTTTCGGAAGTCAATTCTCTCGATCTTGGCAGCCAATTCTCGTTAGTTGCGCAATTTTATCTAATCCTCAATCTGCTTTCATTTCGTTTAAAGATTTCCACCAAGTTTGATCCACAACAAACTATAATTATACGGTCCAACGGAATTTGAAAAAATCGAAAGCCAGAAACCAAGTTGTACTTCTATAATCTTTAGGTTAATGTATGTGTCTAGAAGAAGGAAGAGTATATAACAGACATTAAAACTTTATTTTGAAGTCGAGAAATTTAACTTAACAAATATGTCCCAAAACAGTATTATTCAAACCTTAGGACACGACATCTCGAAAACTTGATGTAATTGAGAAATTCGAATCCAGCCATCGCTAGTGGCCACTTAATATAATACATTAGATCACAAAACTGGGGAGATTAGTATGGACGTGAGGTGTACGTAATCTTCTGCATTCGATTATGTGTTCTGGGAAAGTATATTCTAAAAATGGACTTAATAATTATTTTTTTTTTAGATTTCTTGAATAGGAGTGAAATTGCCTTTGTAATTTTTTTCACAATTTGAAACGCTAGTCCATACCTTTTAATCGTGGAACAATAAACTGTTAAAAAACTTTTGTAAATTATTTAATTTTATTATGAAAATACTCGACGTCAATTTCGGTTAAAGAAACTATTCAACAAGAAGGACGGACTTGTAATTTAACCCATAATATCGTTAGAAGAGCTGCCAACCAGCATTGAATGATAAATTCCTGGTATATCGACCGATATGTTTACTCGTATCAGGTCAACACATACATACGTTCAAGTCAGCGTTTTTAAACCGATAAAAGTTCTTATAACTTTCACAACATCTACATATAATGACGGTGTCCAAATTGAGAGTAAAATCTTTAAGCTTTTCCTCGAAAAAAAATTGACATAGCTTAATTACAGATTTTGATTAAAATTCCCCCAGATCTCCAGAAAAGTACTGCGCAGCGTACTGTACTGGGGATTTGGAGTATCTTTCACATCTCCCATTGATCTTGAGGATGTTCGTCCAGTCACATTGACAGAAGCAAATTAATATAGGTTGAAATTTGTAGATCTCGGCTTTAAGTCCACTCCCTAATATTTTTAGATTAAGAATAACAGATTGTTCAGCTTTAGGATCATATAGTTTTATATAATTTTTGCCAAACTTTTGAATTTGGGACTAAAGTTTTTCTTCAATACAGATTAAATTCAATCAGCGAGTTCAATTAATATTTGCTATTTAGTTTTTCTTTTATTATTTAGTGGACACTTGTCAGTCATTTACGGGGCAAAAGTGCGGCTTAAGGCACAATCCAAAATCATGAAAAAAAAACAAATAAAACCTAAAGCATTATTACCAACAGCAATTGTTGCTAGAACATAAATTAAGAAATAAACTTTTGTTGTTTGAGTTTTGGAATCTAAAATGGCAACATTTTATTACTCCTGGCAGTCAGCAGCCAAAGTAGTCATTTATAACTTCGTTGTTTTTTTTTTTTTTTTGTTCCATCCAACTTACACTCGTTTGCCATTGTTCATCTTCATCTCGTGCTCCATTGCATTTTGCTTTTAATGTACATCCTTTTTTTCCTGTTTTCATCTTTTGAAATGACATGGAAGCTTTTTATTTTATTGTTAAAAATGCCCATGAGAATTATAACGTGACAAAGTGCAATTGTTTGTTCAATGAAAGAGTTTGGGGTTGCATCATACTCGATCACAATCCATGTTGTTTTCTTGTACATTTATTAGTTAGCTGAGAGAGTACAAAACGGAAACTGATAAATAAAAAGTATAGAAAGAAAAGTGTTGTTTTTATTTCTATTTCTATATTTACAGCATCCTGTTTCCATGGATTTGGGAAAAGTTTGATCTATTTTTTTTTTTTTGGAGGGCATTTTTAGTGTCCTTTGGAAAGCCAATCCTTAGCCATCTCCTTACATGGTCATCTCTTTTTTATTCGTGCTTATGTGTTTGCTGTGAAAAGTGTCTGTTTGTGTTTTTCGTTGTTATGTCCTGCAGTGTCCTGTCGTCCATCACTGACGAAATAAAAATGTCACTCCCATTGCAATTCATCACATGACGAATGTGTTGTTTGGGGCGTAAAGAAATGCCAGAGTAGAGAAAAAAAATTAATATAAGAAAACATTGAGTAAAAGTTTACAAAAAGTTGATACCATTTTTTTGTAATGAATAAGAATGAAATTTTTTTTTCAGAAATTAAAAAAAATGACATGACAACGCGCCCAACATGTCAAGTGAGGATTTTAAAATGAATGAATGGTTGTTGGTACACACATGCGAGTCTCAGTTTTAGTGTATGGGTATTTATTAGGGTGACACTTATTTCTATGTAGAAGATTCCATTTTATATATTTCAGATGTCAAAGAAGATATAAAGTTCCAATGGTTTTTCGTATTTGTTTCCAAAGTTAAAGCCTCTTCATATCTAGTATATAGAATGCAAATAAGTCATACTCAACTCTGCCATTCTAAATCCAAATATGTATGTACAACCTTAATCTTGATTTTTTTCATCTTAAGTCATAGAAAAAAAAACAGAATCCTACTAGGATATTAAAACAAGGATGCAATAACTGTTAGTATAGGTTGCACTTTTGTTGTTGCTGTTGCATTTATAGTACTAACCCCTAACATTTGGCGGTATTAGGGAGCCAAAGAGAATGTGTGTATGTGTGTGTAAAATTTATAATGTCACTTGTGGTATATATGACTTGTCACAGCATGATGAAAAATAGATGGTGGTCACGACCGCTATCCATATAGAAAACATTCACACTAGGACACAAAAATGCCAGCAGCACAACATCAATGTTTGTTTTAAGAAGAAATTTATAACTGCCACAAACAAAATAATGAAATATTTAAAAAATAAAATATGAAAAAAGAACTAAAGACATTTTGTAAATAAACAAAGAAATACTTAGATTATATACAAATTCAAAATAAACATATTCTTTAAAGCTTTCTAATCATATCTTGAGGAAAAAGCTAAAAGTTGTGATCGCATATTTATACCCTACACCACTATAGTGGGTTTTACTGATTTTTAAATAATGCTCCAAATGACAAAATAGTCAAAAACACGAATCTCCTAAAATTTCCATTAAAAATGTACCTTTATTTGAAAAGACTATTGCATTTTGCTTACTAGACTAGAATCAGATGTAGATCTTATATATATAAAAGTCTTCCGAACAAGTAATTGTGATATGAAAAACCTAAAAACGTCTGTAGATATTTTAGTAAAGATATGAAAATACGTATGTAGCTAAAATTTGTAATCACTCCTATTACTCTCATTGGAGCATAGGGCACCAGTACCAGGCGATCGTTAATGGACCCAGTTATGTGCGATCTTAGTTTATTCCATGAAGGCCTAAGTAGTTTATATCGGATTCCTTATATTTTGTTTTCCATTATATCTAGGAACAAGAGAGGTAACAATATACATATAAAATTTGTATACAATTTTTGGCATAAAACGGTCGGAAAGTCTTCTCTTGTGTAGAACGAATAATCGGTTAACCGAAACACACACTCGCAGGGAACACACTGCGGTAAATATGGTATGAACAGACAAAACCGGACAAGGAAGGAATGGTATCACTTATATATTTAAGATATCGTATATCCATCACCATTGAATCCAGAACTTTTCTCATTTATCCAACTTACTCATTGAGAAAAAAATCCGACACACTCACTCTACGAATACGGGTGGTTACGGTCCGCATACACTTGACACCAACTCATTTCCAAAGCTTAGTCCCACAGTCACTTCTCTGCAAGGTATCTGTTGTCTCGGCAAAAACACCGAACTTATGCTGAATTGTAGACTGTAAACAGTATGTCCTGTAAACAACATTCCCTTGCCGTGATTTGGAATTTAAGCCACGTGCACTCCGAACGGACCTTTCCAATAACATGGGTAAGTCAAAGTCCGAAACTCTACTCTACCGGTTACCGTGGTTTCCGTGGTACCAAATTGTGTGCTTTTCTGGTTCGACCCCATGTCAAATCATTCCAAGAAAAGCCGAGGATACAATTTGATCATCACTAGTTTATAGTCTTGGCAGAGTATAGGTACTGGCAGCATCTCTTTTCTCTTAGATGGGGGGATGATTCATCAAGGAAACATGACCCCGGAGGGTGGGAATATGATCACAGTTTTCCTTAATCAAAGATCGAAATTTCTCAGTTATTCTCCTACTGTAGAATTCCACTTATAATTCCGATTAAAGCAGCCAATGATTTCTGAAAATCTGCTCAATAATGATACGTAAAGTATTAATGTGATTTCCAGTCGTGTATCCCGGGATGGATGAAATTTCCACCAGTTTCGATCTCCAGAAATTTCATCTTTTCTAGGTGCTTTACCATTCGGTAAATGTCTGATGATCGCTTTTGTGTCAGACGGGGGAGAGGGGTTTGGATTGATTTCGTATCCTAGTAGTAGACAGTGCTAAAAGAGATAGGTGACCCATATTCTTACGAATAGGCTACTTAGGCTGCTCTTTCCGTCTTTTTGCAAGAGTTCGCGATAAAATCAGCTGTTAAACTTTAAATTTTATCACTTAAATTTTTTATCAAAATTCTTTTTTGTTTTTCAAAAGCCTAAAAACTGCTGAAGATACGTAAATAGCACTTGAGTTGAGAAAATCTATGATCAGTTGCATTTTCTATCAAAAATGGATTTTTATATGAAAAACCTAATATCGGCTATAGATCTGAAAAAGAACGCCTCAATTGAAAAAAGCGACTAAATATGTGATCACTCAAAATAGATATTTGTATGAAAAACACAATCTTTTTAAGAAATAGTTATAGATATAATTCGTCATTAATTTATTTTTGAAATAGCTTAGAGATAAGCATACACTTGGAGCCGTCTTATTTATACATATTTGCTATAATTTATATTTGTGTTATTAACAAAAAGTCAACAATAATCAAAATGTTTACACATTAAAAAACAAACAAGTGAATCCCAAACATCAGCACACAATTATTTATTAATAACACGATTTTGTACATGTATATGTATATATATTTATCAGTTGGATTACAATTAGAACCACAACCATTAACGATATTAAAATTTATTTATTTATTTAGTCTCCCGCCGTCTTTTTTTTATTACATAATATCGTAATATAAAAAATCCAAGTTCCGACTTGTGAAAGAAATAGAATTTAAAGGTTATATTTAAAAAAAACTTCTTAAGGCAAACAATTCAAATATTGCTTTTAATTTATAATACTCGTTTGTCGTTAGCGGTCTATATTGTAATCTTGAAATAAATTTATAAAAGCGAGAAAAACAAGTATGAAATAATACCCTACACCAGTTATATAAATAAAATCAGATTTTAGTTTTCATAATAAAGCATTTAAATGAAATTGTACCTTGCCTTAGATAAGTGAGTGGAGATAAATATGCCGAGTTAAATATGTTTGACGTATTTTCTTACGTCAAAACAATCTGCTAAATCTGGACACGATATACACATTTTTCAAGAAAACCCCTTTATAAAAAATTTTAAGTTATTTTCAACCTAAATTAATTCTGACTATTATTAAATATTTTTTAAAAATTTATTAATAATAAGCATTGAGTCTTGAGGGATTTTGGAAAGTTTGGAGAAGATGCCAGGACACATATAGATCATTTTGAAGGGAATCAACCCCTCAATAAATTTTTTAAGTTCTTTTCATCCCAAATTAATTTTGACTATTTTTAAAAATTTTTTCAAAATTTATAAATAATTAGAACAATAATTTGAGGGATTTTGAAAAATTTGGCCAAAGTGGAGAAGATGCAAGGATGCGATATACCTCATTTTGAAGGGAATCGACCCCGCAATAAAACTTGTATATTCCTTTCATCCAAAATTTATTTTGACTATTTTTAAACATTTTTTCAAAATTTATAATTAATTAGTATTGAGTCTTGGAGGGATTTTGGAAAATTTGGCCAAAGTGAAGAAGATGCCAGGATGCGATATACATCATTTTGAAGGGATTCGTCCCCTCAATAAAAATTTAAAGTTATTTTCGTTCAAAATTAATTTTGACTATTATTAAACATTTTTTCAAAATTTATAAATAATTAGTATTGAGTCTTGGAGTCTTTTCTGGTTGTTTTCATCCCAAGTAAATTTTTACTATTTTTATTTTGAAGGGAATCGTCCCCTCAATAAAAATTTTGAGTTAGTTTCATCCAAAATTAATTTTGACTATTTTTAAACATTTTTTTCAAAATTTATAAATAATTAGTATTGAGTCTTGGAGGAGTTTTGGAAAATTTGGACAAAGTGGAGAAGATGTCAGGATGCGATATACATCATTTAATAAAATGTATTAATTTTAATCAGCTGACATCAATATTTATACCTTACGCTAATTTAGTGCGGAGGATATTCATTCTGCGTTTGAGCTGATGGTCCTACACTCAATATAAAGTATATCGATAATTTTCTGAGTCGATTAAGAGGTGTCCATCAGCCCGTCTGACATAGCTGGTGTAGGGTATGATATGGTCGGCCATGCTCGACTATACATTTATTATACCCTACACCACTATAGTGGGGAGGGTATTATGCGTTTGTGCTGATGTTTGTAACACCCAAAAATATTGGTCCTACACCCACCTTAAAGTATAACAATCGGCTCAGAATCACTTCCTGAGTCGATTAAGCTATGTCCGTCTGTCCGTCCGTCCGTCTGTGTGTCCATGTAAACTTTGTGCGCACTCTACAGGTCGCAATTTTTGAGATAATTTGATGAAATTTGGAACATGCACTTCTCTTGGACGAACGCTATTGAAAATGGTTGAAATCGGTCTATTATTTCACCTAGCCCCCATACAACCGGACCCCCCGAATAGGGCTTTTGACCTCATAATTATGTTAAATGATCTACTATCGCAATAAAAATTGGAAAAATTTAGTTTTATATATGTCTTAATAATTCTAATGATTTTCGTAAAGATCGGACATTATTTGACCTTAGCCCCCATACAAAGTCCCCCTCAGAAAATGACTTGAATTCACTAGTATCACGATAAAATTTGGCAAAAATGAGTTTTGTATAGACATAATTCCCAACAAAAAATTTTATAGTGATCGGCCCAAGTTTTGCCCTAGCCCCCATATAACCGCACCTTCCGATTTGGGCCTTTAAGCTCATAACTTTGTCAAATATACTACTATCTCTTCAAAAATCGGCACAACTAAGTTTTATATAATTATAAATAACACTGTCGATTTTTATAATGATCGGGCATTATTTAACCCTATCCCCCATACAAAATCCCCTTCAGAAAATGACTTGAATGTCCACAATTCACTTATAAACACTAGTATCACGATGAAATTTGGCACAAATAGATTTTATATAAACATAAATGTCGACATAAAATTATATAAGGATCGGACCAATTTTTGGCCTAGCCCCCATACAACCGGACCTACCGATTTGGGCCTTTTAGCTCATAACTACGACAAATATACTACTATCTTTCCAAAAATTGGCACAACTAAGTTTGATATAATTATAAATAACACTGTAATTTTTCGCCATGATCGGATATAAAAAGTAGCCTATTGCCAGATATACAGGAACACGCTGTGAAAATTTGAAGAAAACATATAAACATGCAAACATATAAACATGCAAACATGCAAACATACAAAGATACAAACATACAAACAAACACACAATAATTTTTATATATGTATATAGATAATTCTTAATAATAAATTTTATAAGGATCGGCTCAATTTCTGCCCTAGCCCCCATACATCCGGACCCTCCAATTATGGCCTTTTATCTTTTAACTACGTCTAATATACTACTATCTATCCAAAAGTCATCACAATTTTGAATATAATTTGTTAAAATTTGTCATATACTATTCTCTGGATCCAATGACGAAGGCTGTTGAAAATGATTGAAATCGGTCTTTTATTTCTCCTAGTCAGCATACAACCGTACATGAACAGACATTATTTGGAACCTATATAAGATTAACATAAATGCTTCATTATTGAAATTAATCACATTTAATCTTCGCAATTGGTGTAGGGTATCATATGGTCGGCCACGCCCGACTGTAATTTCTTACTTGTTTTTATATGATGAGCTAGAGCAAAAAGGCATTCAATTTGTTATTAGTTTAATTTCCCACCATAAAACCAAGATCATTTTTAGATAATAATCCTTTTTCTAGGGAAACTGGGGATTTTAGGCATTTTATTTTGCCGTCAGAAATTTATAATTCGAATGAAAATATAAAAGTGAAGGATTTTTCGGTTAAAACTTACAAGTCCATTTTCTGGGGAAAATAGAGCTGAGGCCTTAAAGAATTCAAAATCTATTTTTGATGAAAAATGACTCAAAGTTCACATTAACGCCTCTTTTAAAATACCATTCAATTAGTTGCAAAATAAATTTTTTTAATTTTTTTTTGGAACAAACAACGAACGAACAATTTTTAAAGTCTACAGTCACGTAATGAAAAATGCATTTTGCTCTGTTGTCAAATTTCAATAGTCTACAAAACAAAATAGAATAAAAAAGCAACAACAACATAAAACTATAATAACAATACATATACACAAAGGCTCACACACACACAAACACATACTATACGCCTTATAGAAATTGCAATCAACTGCGAAATTGCCGATGTAACAAACATGATGAGAATTCCTACAATGGTCGGCCCCCTTCTGATCCTTTACATCCTTATACTATAGTATTTTTAGGATATTGTTGTTATTTTTACTCCTGATAAAATTGTTGTTGTTATTGTTGCATTTGTGCACACAGGCTGAGCAGACTAAAGTTATAGTGTTTTTTTCGGTGCGTTTGTTAAGATGCTTTTACACTTACACACACACACACACATAGAAAATCGTATAAATTTGTATGTATTAAAATATAAATCCTCCTGAGTAGAAATGTGTGTGTGTTGAAGAGGAAAAGAGTACGTAAGGGATTTACTCAAGGTCCTTAAACGCAATAAAGTTTCATTTTTAAGCCGTTTTTCTACGTCAATTTTATGTTGTTTTTTTTATAAAAATTTTACTCTTTTTTGAGATTTTTATATAAAGTGTGTATGTGTATATGAAACGTAAAGGAATGTAGAAAAAAGTCTAAAAAATATTTTCCATTAATTTTTGTCATAGTTGAAGTCCTTAGATATTTAACGAGAAGAAAACTACTACTCAGATATCCCAGTAAAATACATTTGGAAATCTAAAACAAATTGCTTGTTAATGGAGGTTTTAGTTATTCTTTATGCACTCAGATATCCCAGAGATAGCCACAGCAATTTCTTCTTCTTGGGTTCTTCTGGGGTTCTTGGTGTAGTTATCTTGATTTCAGATTTAGTACAATCTTAACATAAAGTCTCAGAAATGATTGTCACTTGAAGTGATCAAACTTGATGCCTATTTCCAGATAACGCACAAGAACTTTGAGTAAACATTTTACCATTTCCGAATGAGCAGATTTTGTTATAATAAAGCTGTTTTACCGAACCCTACATTTTGTCTAAACATCAACTCAAACCTGACTTCTCCTGGATTAAATGTTCCGAGAATATTCAAGGTCCTTTCCATGCAATGCAGGGCCAGAGCATTTTTGATATTCCGCTAGTGATGATAGTGAACCACTTATGTTCTATCGTCTATCGTTTTCGATAACTCAAGGAATACTGCTCATTGGCTTGAACCCAAATCAATTCGAAAGAGTGTCGTCTATGTTGGGACAGGCAGTGAGAGCAATTTAATAAATATTTCGATCTTGTCAGGTTCAAGGTGTTAATGGTCGTCTTGTCGAGATGTTTTCGGATGCTTCTCGATGCGTAAACTTCAGACTTATAAATAGTTTCGAGCTTTTGCAGCTCAGTATTCTCTTGATAGAATTCAGTTTCTCAAGGCCTTTTTAATGATTTGTGAACTGTCCGATTTTGTAGGAAAGTGCCATTTCCGATTCGATCCGACGCTGATGTATACTCTCCAAAAGACGTTTCGACTAAGAAATTGGGACCCTCATAATTATAATTTTTCATAGCTTCTCCCTTCCTTTAGCAGCCAATGCAGTGAAGTGTCGAAAGTATACACCAAGAATCATCAGAAATAATTTTGAAATTACCTGGGAAAGAGTAAGTTCCTCGCACTCAAATAGATACAATTCTCAGCTAATACTAAACTTAATAGTAACTCGAAGATCAAAATCCCGAAAAAAAATAACGAACCAGTTTATCTTTGAACCATCGAATTACAGAGCTAAGAACTACTTCTCCTTAAACACACCAAGACTCACTGGGTTATTGGCTTAAAAAAAATTCCGAAATTTATCAGATGTGCAGTGGGTATGTTTTTATAGCCAACAACAGTTTTCGGGATGTGTAGGATCTACCATGAGTGATGATGTTGATGAAGATGTTGTTGCATTTTGGCAAAAAGCCTTTTTATGCTGTTGCTGAGTAAGCAACGTTTTTCATCTTTTGGGTTTCTTTGTTTTTAAGGCATCAACGAAATTCCTTGTTGTTATAATAACCAGACCAATACATACTAAAATTCAGATACTTACAAACAATAACACACACACACTACAAAAACAGAAACAAAACCTATATAAACCTATCGAACATGTATAGTATTTTGAAGTTGGGGAATATTAAAGGAATAGTGGTCGTCTTATAATAATATAACTATGGTGATGGCAAAAATGATGAAGGCGAAGGAGATGTAAGAAGCAGTCACTAGAGGTTGATGATGTCGGCTGTTACAATGCACTATTATGCCATGTTTTTCCAAAAAAAAAAAAAACAATAACAACAACTAAGTACTTCCTTTGTTCTGAAGTGTAAGAATATGAGTGCTGCATGTGCGGGTATTTGCGTTGGCATTTTACATTATAAATTATATTTTTAGCCACTTTTTATGAGTATACTCTATATGTATGAATATAAGCTATTTTTATATCCATCCTGTTTCATTTTCGTAGTTTTTTGTCTATCAAAATTGCAGCGTAACGCATTACGTTTATTACAGCATCTTTATCATCAGGATATTTGTGTGTTGAGTAGGTTCGAGCAAGTGTTTGTGTGAACTTCCTGCTGGCGCATTAACGTTTTTAGGTTTTCGTTTTCTTACATTCTGTATGGCTCTTAGACGTATAAGCAATATTTGGTATTGGAGTGTGTATGAGTAAGGGTACATTATTGATGAGAAGATTTTGTAGAAAAATGTTTATCGCTATAAGTACTGCTGCGTACTTAGTACCCAATACAAGTATATATAAACTTACAAAATGGCTGAAATTTATTGAAGTGTAAAGTCAAATTTGGAAATGAAAAAAATCGCTTGGATTTACAACAAAAATGTTGGTAGATGCATTTCCTTGATGTTTTTTTTGATTCAAGTGTCGTTTTGGGAAATGTATTCGATGAGCACACTTCCTTGGTAAATAGCTCAAACATGAGTCCACAGTGCGAATAATAAGTTAAGAAATCTGATCAAGTTCATTCCGAAAAGAGTATTATTTCATTCCATTTCAAAAAGGATCAGTACCATTTTGTATGCTTTGCAAGTGACGTTACAAAATCAAAGCTATGTCGTTTCTGTAGAACCCTATTTATTGATCCTGTTAAAGTGGACAATCGATATGAATGTGAGAGGAAACTTGGATACAAATCAAATAAATAATACTCACTACATCTGAATCTGTCCACTAGTGCCCGTAGGACTCCACCTCCAAAAAGCAACCAACTGCTTTTATTTATTTTAGTTTTGATCATTTACCCTCAGATTCCTTCGTCATTTGATATTAAACCAAAATATTCTAGGTTTTTAGGTTATCCGTCCAGTTTCTCTATTCCGGTCTTGAACGCGTTCGCTTCAGTTTTCAAGTCATAAAACAGGTTTCTTATAAAAATATCAAGAGTAAATACTCATCCCCGTAGCAATAGGTAGACTAACGTTGTCTAGCCTCTTGCTCATAAAAGATAAGGATGGATCCAACGAGTCCCATGGCTAATAAAAGTACTTCTTTTAAATATCAAATTGAGTTTGATTGTAGGTATGTATTTAGAAAATTAGTTTTCTCCAGTCCAGGACATGTGAAAACAGACATTTCCTTATTATAAGTTTGGACTTCAAGGGGGTTTTAAAGTAATGTCCAAAAATACTTTATAACTATAATACTGAAATATATATATGTAACACGATAATCTCTAATTTTTTGTTTGTTTTACAATCCTTCTCAACTTTATTATTTTAAACACCTAGGGAAAGTTGGCACTAAGACACTAAATACTTTACACAATACAATTTTAAGTGCATTTCAATGTTAAACTGCAGTCATCACACATTTACATCTAAAAAGGATGCATGGCATCCTAAAGGACATATCACATACTAACACTTATTCACAAAATCTATAGAGTTGTGATAGAAGAGATATAAAAATAACAGGTAACTTTTAATGTGTTTAATAATGTTTAAGAGTGAATAAAATAAAATGGTATAAAAATAAAAATAAAACGACAAAAACCATTTAATGTGTTGACAAACACAAACTGACATTATTAAATTATACTCATTCTCATCATTATGCTTAAAATTGTTTGCAAGGACTTTTGTATATATATAGTAAAATAGAATAGAATATAAAGGATGTCATGAATACTTATACATATAAATACAATTTTTTACATGCCAAAATCATTTAGAAAATAAGAAAAGTGTAGAAACTAAAACTAAAGTAGAAATTTAAATATATTTTTATGTGTTTTTGCGTTGTTTAAAGTTTGGGAGGTTAACTAAGGATAATGAAGGACATTGCTTACAATGAGGTTATTAATATTTATTTAAAAAATTTTGATCTAAAATAGATATTTTAAGAATATATGAGAGATCACATGACAAGAATCTCTTTAGTCTATTATCAGCCTATTGACTAGAGTACTATCGAGTCTATTGACTAGACTACTGTCTATTGACTAGACTAGTCTATTAACTAGACTGGTCTATTGACTAGACTAGCCTTTTGACTAGACTAGTCTATTAACTAGACTAGTCTATTGACTAGACTACTGACTAGTCTATTGACTAGACTACTGACTAGTCTATTGACTAGACTACTGACTAGTCTATTGACTAGACTACTGACTAGTCTATGGACTAGACTACTGACTAGTCTATTGACTAGACTACTGACTAGTCTATTGACTGGACTACTGTCTAGTCTATTGACTAGATTACTCTCTAGTCTATTGACTAGACTACTGTCTAGTGTATTGACTAGACTACTGTCTAGTCTATTGACTAGACTACTTTCTAGTCTATTGACTAGACTACTGTCTAGTATATTGACTAGACTACTGTCTAGTGTATTGACTAGACAACTGTCTAGTGTATTGACTAGACTACTGTCTAGTGTATTGACTAGACTACTGTCTAGTCTATTGACTAGACTACTGTCTAGTTTACTGACTAGACTACTGTCTAGTCTATTGACTAGACTACTGTCTAGTCTATTGGCTAGACTACTGTCTAGTCTATTGACTAGACTACTGTCTAGTCTATTGACTAGACTACTGTCTAGTCTATCTACTAGACTACACTCTAGTCTATTGACTAGACTACTGTCTAGTTTACTGACTAGACTACTGTCTAGTGTATTGACTAGACTACTGTCTAGTGTATTGACTAGACTACTGTCTAGTCTATTGACTAGACTACTGTCTAGTTTACTGACTAGACTACTGTCTAGTCTATTGACTAGACTACTGTCTAGTCTATTGACTAGACTACTGTCTAATCTATCGACTAGACTACTGTCTAGTCTATTGACTAGACTACTATCTAGTCTATTGACTAGACTACTGTCTAGTCTATTGACTAGACTACTGTCTAGTCTATTGACTAGACTACTGTCTAATCTATCGACTAGACTACTGTCTAGTCTATTGACTAGACTACTGTCTAGTCTATTGACTAGACTACTTTATAGTCTATTTACTATACTACTGTCTAATCTATTGACTAGACTGCTGTCTATTGACTAGACCAAAGTATTATATATTGACTAGACAACTGTCTAATCTATTAAGTAGACCGCTATCTAGTCTTTTGACTTGATTACTGTCTAGTCTTTTACTAGACCACTATCTAGTCTTTTGAGTAGACCACTATCTAATTTATTGAACAGACAACTGTCTAGTCTATTAACTAGAACACTGCCTATTCGATATAATGAATTTTTAACAAATTTTGTTGCTCTGACTTCCAAAAAAAAGCATTTTTGAAGGAAAATACTTATATGCATTTTTTTAATAAAACTTCAAATCCTTCTATTGTCCCCTCTGCCCTATTTGCAACAAATATAAATTATTTTTCATTAATTTCATAACATCACAACTTTAACCTAAATAATTTTTTTCACTTAAAATCATTTATTATAAACAAAAATACAAAATGTATCCTGTTTAACATCCTGTAGAGAGAGAAATAGAGAAAGGACAAGCTTAAATGAAAAAATAAAAAAAAACAATATCATTAAACATCCTGTTTGACAAGTGCTACTATTTTCTTAAAGAAAAATGCAATAGAAAAAAAAAGCGTACATGGAAAACAATAAAACCAACTAAAGGAGTCATAATAAGGTTGACATTCTACAAGAAAGAATGAAAAAAATATATATTTTTGTATATATTTATCAACTGGCAAACAATGCGAGACATGCAGCAGCATCTCGGTATAGAATCTAGGTTAACTGTTGCAAAAACTTTTCTTTCGTGGCAAGTTTTTTCCCTCTTTACTGGATAGATGTTTTGATTGCAACTACTTTATTTTATATGTATGTATATAAAATAAAACATTAAAATGTAAAGTATATACAAATAAAACTAATGTATGTATATTTTTCTATATACATAGTAAAGTATATAAAGAAAGTGTATGTTTATATACATACATATACTTCATGACACAACAACGATGTTAGTATTCTAAACTTAAACATACAACACAATTTCAATGGCAAACTTCCGGTTAACTTTTTTCTATTTAATAAAAAGAAAAATAGTTTGAAAACTCTCTCACACAGTTACAGACAAATAGATGAAACTCAGGAATAACAACAATATTGTATTATATTGCCACGTTTAGTGGCAAAAAAAAAAGGATTCTTTTTCTACAACTAAATGTTAAGAGGTTAAATATACATTATACTATTATAAACATTTATACATAAGTACTTTCATCTACCAGAACATACACAAACATACCACTTTTACTACTGCATCCTGCCATGCAACAGCAACATTTAAACTCTCAAATAAAAATACGAAAGAATCATTGAAAGCGACATTAAATATAAATAAAAGAATGAAGAACAAAAAAGAACACAAATCTAGTTAGAAGCAAATAAGTTATATACATAAATATATGTATAATAATATGGTATATAGTTAAGATATTTATGTATATAGTATATATTACTATGATAATAAAACATGAAGAATATGTTACACTAAATTTAATAAATATGTATTTTTAGTAAACCACTACTTTTTCAACCTTCTGTATTAAAAAATTAATATTTATAGATGAAATACTTATTATTTAAATAAACGGAAAACATTACTTTTGTAGATTAGTCTTTTTATTATTGAAATATTTACGAACTTGGAATACATAATATATGTATATTATATGTATAACTGGAAAATTATTGATCATATGCATTGACAAATTACAACTAAATTGTCCCCCCTCTAGAATAGTTCATTGGGTTATAAAACTATGTCATGCAAAAAATTTGTCTGATAGGATAACGCTAACAGATACCGCAATCATCATGAAGTTTTCTGGTGCAAGGGGTAAAATTGAACTTTTCAGTTTTTGAAAACATTTTGCCATTAAATTATTAATATTGCACTTTAATGGTAGATCTCATGGGAATTTATGGACAATTACTAAGGGAATAGATCACTAGCTTTTGCAGTTTAGCTGTACGTGCGATTTGCACCCGGCGAATTTAGTGAAAATTAAGTCTGTTTTGTAATATTTCAGAGAATAGTTCTTAATTCTTTACTGCAAAGTTTTATTCAAATCGTTAAATCTTTTCCCATATTTATCTACTGGCAAACAATGCGAGACATACAGCAGCATCTCGGTATAGAATATAGTCTAGTCTATAGTCTAGTCTATAGTCTAGTCTATAGTCTAGTCTATAGTCTAGTCTATAGTCTAGTCTATAGTCTAGTCTATAGTCTAGTCTATAGTCTAGTCTATAGTCTAGTCTATAGTCTAGTCTATAGTCTAGTCTATAGTCTAGTCTATAGTCTAGTCTATAGTCTAGTCTATAGTCTAGTCTATAGTCTAGTCTATAGTCTAGTCTATAGTCTAGTCTATAGTCTAGTCTATAGTCTAGTCTATAGTCTAGTCTAGTCTAGTCTATAGTCTAGTCTATAGTCTAGTCTATAGTCTAGTCTATAGTCTAGTCTATAGTCTAGTCTATAGTCTAGTCTATAGTCTAGTCTATAGTCTAGTCTATAGTCTAGTCTATAGTCTAGTCTATAGTCTAGTCTATAGTCTAGTCTATAGTCTAGTCTATAGTCTAGTCTATAGTCTAGTCTATAGTCTAGTCTATAGTCTAGTCTATAGTCTAGTCTATAGTCTAGTCTATAGTCTAGTCTATAGTCTAGTCTATAGTCTAGTCTATAGTCTAGTCTATAGTCTAGTCTATAGTCTAGTCTATAGTCTAGTCTATAGTCTAGTCTATAGTCTAGTCTATAGTCTAGTCTATAGTCTAGTCTATAGTCTAGTCTATAGTCTAGTCTATAGTCTAGTCTATAGTCTAGTCTATAGTCTAGTCTATAGTCTAGTCTATAGTCTAGTCTATAGTCTAGTCTATAGTCTAGTCTATAGTCTAGTCTATAGTCTAGTCTATAGTCTAGTCTATAGTCTAGTCTATAGTCTAGTCTATAGTCTAGTCTATAGTCTAGTCTATAGTCTAGTCTATAGTCTAGTCTATAGTCTAGTCTATAGTCTAGTCTATTGTCTAGTCTATAGTCTAGTCTATAGTCTAGTCTATAGTCTAGTCTATAGTCTAGTCTATAGTCTAGTCTATAGTCTAGTCTATAGTCTAGTCTATAGTCTAGTCTATAGTCTAGTCTATAGTCTAGTCTATAGTCTATAGTCTAGTCTATAGTATAGTCCTATAGTCTAGTCTATAGTCTAGTCTATAGTCTAGTCTATAGTCTAGTCTATAGTCTAGTCTATAGTCTAGACTATAGACTAGACTATAGACTATAGACTAGACTATAGACTAGACTATATATTGGACTATAGACTATAGATTAGACTATAGACTAGTCTATAGTCTAGTCTATAGTCTAGTCTATAGTCTAGTCTATAGTCTAGTCTATAGTCTAGTCTATAGTCTAGTCTATAGTCTAGTCTATAGTCTAGTCTATAGTCTAGTCTTTAGTCTAGTCTATAGTCTAGTCTATAGTCTAGTCTATAGTCTAGTCTATAGTCTAGTCTATAGTCTAGTCTATAGTCTAGTCTATAGTCTAGTCTATAGTCTAGCTAGTCTATAGTCTAGTCTATAGTCTAGTCTATAGTCTAGTCTATAGTCTAGTCTATAGTCTAGTCTATAGTCTAGTCTATAGTCTAGTCTATAGTCTAGTCTATAGTTCTAGTCTATAGTCTTAGTCTATAGTCTAGTCTATAGTCTAGTCTATAGTCTAGTCTATAGTCTAGTCTATAGTCTAGTCTATAGTCTAGTCTATAGTCTAGTCTATAGTCTAGTCTATAGTCTAGTCTATAGTCTAGTCTATAGTCTATCTAGTCTAGTCTATAGTCTAGTCTATAGTCTAGTCTATAGTCTAGTCTATAGTCTAGTCTATAGTCTCTAGTCTAGTCTATAGTCTAGTCTATAGTCTAGTCTATAGTCTAGTCTATAGTCTAGTCTATAGTCTAGTCTATAGTCTAGTCTATAGTCTAGTCTATAGTCTAGTCTATAGTCTAGTCTATAGTCTAGTCTATAGTCTAGTCTATAGTCTAGTCTATAGTCTAGTCTATAGTCTAGTCTAGTCTATAGTCTAGTCTATAGTCTAGTCTATAGTCTAGTCTATAGTCTAGTCTATAGTCTAGTCTATAGTCTAGTCTATAGTCTAGTCTATAGTCTAGTCTATAGTCTAGTCTATAGCCTAGTCTATAGTCTAGTCTATAGTCTAGTCTATAGTCTAGTCTATAGTCTAGTCTATAGTCTAGTCTATAGTCTAGTCTATAGTCTAGTCTATAGTCTAATCTATAGTCTAGTCTATAGTCTAGTCTATAGTCTAGTCTATAGTCTAGTCTATAGTCTAGTATATAGTCTAGTCTATAGTCTAGTCTAGTCTATAGTTTAGTCTATAGTTTAGTCTATAGTTTAGTCTATAGTCTAGTCTATAGTCTAGTCTATAGTCTAGTCTATAGTCTAGTCTATAGTCTATATATAGCCTACTATAGACTACAATTTTAATTAAATTAAAATTCTGTCAATATGCACAACCTGTTCGTGGGTTCATATTAAACTGATTTAAATAATTGTTTGTTTTAAAACCCATTAAATTGATGAATGCCTTGATAATTTGTAACTTGCATTCATTTATAATGTTGCAGGTTTCTAAACTATGCAACATAACGATAAGAGTTTATATAAGTTTGTCTTTCCGTTTGTAATTTCTGATCGTTTCTAGCATTCTGCTCCTACATGAAGATATTGCTTTAATTCTTCTTTATAAGTTGTTTGAAACTTTCAATATTCCCAGTTATGGTTATATTATGTGCAACTTTTGAAACCAATTTCTACGAAAAGTCTTTGTATTCCTTGGATCTTCCAAAAACACTTGACTGCTTTGTAAAATGAAAAATAATTATTTTTTTCACTGACGAATAAATTGAAGGGTATTGAAGATTCTATGCATTCTAGTAAAGTCCTCTAACGTGTAATATTATTTACAAATTGACAGTTATTTTGTTATTATATTCATTGTACTAATTCCAGTAATAAATAGTTTTTATACATTTGCCAACAATTGCATTTTATTTAGAGATTAAATGCATAAAACATAAAAAGAAGGAAAAGATACTAATACATAGGGAAGTTATTATTTAGCTTTAGTTTTTGATGCCGATTTCAACGAATTTTAAGTACCCTTTCAAAGAAATAGGGAGTTATGTAAGTATGTACTGCTATCACCTGGAAGTAAGGAGTGATATAAGTAGTGTTGACACGTCCATTGCGTTAAAAAAAAAACAAAATGTTAAGGCTATTGTTTCTAAGTCATTATTAGACACCTTCGTAATAATGCAGACGGTATGTAATTGTCATTAAAAAGTTAGTTGTTTAGTTAGTACAGGTACTCTATTTAGTACCATGTGGACAAGTAAGGTACTTAAGGGTAATTAAAATCCCAAGGGCATTAAATTAAGACTTGAAAAAATCAAAATGTTGCAAACAACTAGACTAGTTTAACATAACGTTCTACTATCTAACAGGACACTTAAAAAAAAAAAACAAAAGAAATTGCAATTATTTTGGGTTGCACCCAAAATAATGTGACTGTAAAGGAAGTCACTTTAGAGAATATAAAATAGAATTACCATATCAAACTTTTAGTTTTCTATTGCTTTGTTTCTTGGCTTAAATATATTATTTACAATAGTTTTGAATTATTTAGTTTTAGAAAATTGGCATGTTTTTCAAAAAATATATAAAAAAGGAAAAAAAAGAAAACATAAACCAACCCAAACGCTAAACATTCAAGGAAACATAAAGGAAAACAATGCTGATGATGATGACAGTGGTGTGGAACAAATGTATTTGTACTTATACGCCATAATGGTGTTGGCCTCCAACCGGTTGGCTGGTAAAGAAGCAACAAAACTATTAAGTGAGTGACTGAGTGATATTATTATTGTCAATTTAAGTATGTAATTGTATAATTGTAGTTTTGTTATTTTGGCAGACATTTGCTTTCCTGCTCCCTTTAGCCTTTTAATTTGAATTTTCTACGAGTACGAGTCAAATAAAAAACTAGATAATTTCAGTTGTTATTTTATTGGGGCGGAATATTTTAGTTACTAATATTATTGTTTTAGTTATTGTTAGCGTCTAAATGGCTGATTATTGCTATTTTAAACTAATCAACTGAATTACAATGTAAAGATATTAAATATCGTTAGAATGCTTTATGTGGTGGCACTACCCAGCAACCACCTATTTTGGAAAACTCTTTTTTATTGTGAATTCAATTTTCGTTTAACAATTCTAATGGCTCTATATGAAATATTAATGTTTTCTATAAGTGGAGGAACAATTGATAAAATGGCATGTTCAATTTTGTAAAATAATTATTGTTCCTTTAAAGGATTTAAGTGTAATGTTAATAATAAATGTTACATTTAAAATTCTAACGTATGTGTGTTTATTGTCAGGTTTTTTTTTCAATAGATTCCATTAAAGTCTAAATATGCCAGTTTTAAGAAATTCAGTTTATTTTTCTAGGATCCAGTTACATAACTTTCCAGTAAAAACTTTGCTTTGATTTCGGATGTACCAAATCTTATATACCCACCATTAAAACATACATACGTATGTATGTGGGCAATTTCATGTCAAGCAGGCATGGCGGGGAATGATTACACAAAGTAATTCATTACATGGTCAATTACAATTACTTGTAATGTGTAATTCAGCAATAACCAATTACAATTACTTGTAATTGTAATGGAAATTTTTCCAATTACAATTACTTGTAATTGTAATTGAAGTTTTGCCAATTTCTTGTAATTGAAATTTTTCAATTAAAATTACTTGTAATTGTAATTAAGGTATTACTAATTACAAATTACATATAATTATAAGGAACAAAATTCACAATTACAAGTAATTGTAATTGGAAATTCTTCATTTACAATTACAAGTAACTAAAACTTAAATTACCATTACAAATAATTGTAATCGTCAAAACTTCAATTACAATTACAAATAATTGTAATTGGCAAAACTTCAATTACAATTAAAAGTAATTGTAATTAGTAAAGCTTAAAATACAATTACTTCAAATGTAATTCTAATTGAAAATGTAGTCATTACCCCCCAAGCCTGATGTCAAGTGATCCAACTCAAAAAATCGATTTTGATGAAATTGGCACTAAGGTTAGTACTATTGGATAGTAGGCCAGACACAAATGTTTAGCTCTATCGGTCAAGAACTGCCGGACTTAAAAGGGTTCAAATTTGGACATTTTGGTTATACAGGTTTTATTCAAATGAGTGTAAATTTTCACGTACTGGTCCTAGCAAAAATTGTCCAAATAAGTTAAGATAGCTATTTCTTCATTCTTGCCAAACATTTTTTTTAATTATTTAATTTTTTTTTTTAATTTTGGTTATACAGGGTTTTATTCAAATGAGTGCAACTTTTCACCTATTGGTCCTAGCAAAAATTGTCCAAAGGATTTTTTTAAACTACCTTTTTTACTTAAAAGAAAGCTTAGACAATTTCCTTTAAAATCTTTATTGTCCCATAAGGGGATACGAGTGGGATATCTATCAAAAAAAAATATTTTTTAAGTCAAGAATAAGATTTTTTTCAATATTTGGTACTTAATTTTCCCTATTTTTTTTCAAAATGGACGTTTTTGTTGTATTTTTTTTTGCTCAAATGAAAGCTTAGATCATTGTAAGATAACTACTACTAATATTGTTGCAAATTTCATCCAAATCGGATGACATCGATTTTAAAAGTTGGGTCACTTGCCACCAAATTACCCATGTGACAAATTAAAAGTTAATTTCGAATGGCGGCTCTATGTTTTGATTTCGGTCTTTATTCATTCATCATATTCCGATGTTCTTATGCGGTTGAGGCAATAACACAGGCTAACGATGAAAAAATTTTGTAAATATTTTTCACTAATCCTAGTATTATTTTGTATGTTGATACCGATAACAATAAAAGAGTTGTACATATCACCTTCCAATTTTTTACATTCTGATATGCTTTAATTTTACAGAAGTTACGAATATTATCTCTGCTTCTAGAATTAAACTTTAACTTATAAAAGTACATTTTGGAAAATTTTCGGACTATAGAACAACGTGGCTGGCTCTAAATATATTTTTGAATTTAAAACCAAATAAAATAGTGTCAATTCCCAGGTATTTAAATTTTCATTTATTTTATCTCACGTCCAATAAAATATAAAACAAACAATGGATCAAAAATTTTAAAGTTTATATATAACAAATTCCTCAGTTCATTTAGTGCATCAAAACACTTAAATGAGAAATATTTAAAAACGGTTGAACACAATTAGGGAAATATTCTAAATAAACCATGTCATTAGATTAAATATATTCGTATTAGATTAAATAATAGTTTCTGGAATATTTTTCAGAAACTTCGTATTTGAGATATACATAGTCATAAATGGGAAAACCTTTAGACGTCAGTTTCAAAACTCTAGTTTCAAACTTTTAACAAGTTTGTTAAGCAAATTTGAAAATTTTGAAAAAAGCTCCATGTGACTAATGGACAATGAACAAGGGAATTAATTAGTAAATAAATTAGGTCGACATCTCTCATAGATTAGCGGTACCTGCTATTTGAATTTTTAGGATTTCGGAGAAAACAATTTTTTTTAATAAAATTTTAGAAAATTAGACTTAATTCCTTACTGTTATGTAATTTATTCATATATTTAAATTTCAGATAATCGGAAATATACCTCTAAAATTTTAGCAAAATCGAATAATATTAACCCATAAACTGTGAAGTTCAAAATCAAGTTGTGCAATATTTTCTTGAAACCATAGTGAAATATTATTTTATTTTCAATCGATTTAAATGAAACTTAAGGAAAATATATAATGAAGAACCGTATTTATGATGACACCAAAAAAATTCAAATTAACCCTTAAACGTCATTATATATTTATAATTACATAAAGTATACGTAATATATGAACTAAACTATTAAATATCATTTTGCAAGAAAATATGATATATATTCGTTTTCAACAGCTAAAAATACATCAAAATCAGTTAAATTTATTTCAAACGCTTTGGCCTGTTTAATGATAAATAAATTTTTAAAGGGGATTTACATGTGTATATAGGAGCTAAGTTCAAATGCGCCCGATATTCATCATATTTTACACTATTAGTTCTGGGTACTTAAATCGATACATAACATGTTTTCGACTGTTTAAGCAAAACTTCAAGAGGAAATTTCTCACCAACCCATTTTCAATGGGTAAATTAAAATTAAAAAATTTGAATCACTTTTATTCGCCCAAATCTAATAACCTAACATAACATAAGGTCAGAAGAGCATTTTTCTTATATACCCCTAAAGAAGCTTAATAATAAATGTTACAATTCACCACCAAAAACCGTGAAAAATATAGAAAATTCTTGAAACCCATTTTAATCTTATAAAATATTCTTTCCGTCGGCAATAGCGCTATTTTGCCATTAATGAATGCATTTTCAATTTCCGACGGTAAGTTTTTCTTTTAACGTAAACTTAAAGAAATCCATAAAAGCAAAAAAATAGAGAAAAGATAAAAACGATAAATACAAAAACAACCGGCAAATGTAAATGCAACAAAAATAGCAAAACATGTACAGAAAACTCTCATTAAATGCGTGAAAACAAAAAAAAAGAAAGAAAACCATGAAAATAACAAAATCAAATTTGAATGAAAAACAAAGAAAATTCAAGAAAAACTTGAGTGCAGTAGAAACGCTGCACAAGAAAAGAGCAAAGCAGACATTCAAGTGCACGTTTCAGAGTGTGAACAAACTTAAATAATCACTCAAATGAGAAGGTTTTTGGTTTTTTCTACGATATAAGAGAAAATGTAAAAGCTTAATGCTCTTTATTCAATAAAAACAGAAAATCTGCAAAATAAAACAGATTTTCAGTCCAAAGAGTAAAAATGCATGAGAAATAAATAGTAAAATGATTTGCAGTGAGAGTTTTTTGTTGGCTCATTTTTAGGCTGTAGGGCTTCTTTGCAGCTCTGCTGCACCACCACTGTCCATCATTACTATTTGAGCTTTATAGTTTAGGGGGCTCTATCAGCTCTCTATAACTGTACAGTTATTTACCATGAGTTATTTAAGGTGCAAAAGGGGCATTTTTGTATTTGCCGCAACAACAACAACAACAGAACGTGTGTAATTTTTTTGAACTGATAAAATAAACATACGCATTTGTAATGAAGTTGAATCAAAAAAAGCTGCCGACTAGACCACGCCTACCTCTACACTTGTGCAGAACACCCACGCAGCTTTTTTGTTTTTGCAAAGCTTAATTTCCGATTGGCTATTTTGAGTTAAATTTTTGATAGATTTGAGGGCCAAAGATAGATTTGAGGGGCATCTAAGGGCGTTCAGTGGAGAGCGTTAGGTGTTATGATTTGAGTCATTTTACAAATAAATGCGTTGGTGTCATACATGGACAAGGAAAACAAAAACAAACAACAGGCCAAGTGCAGGGTAGAAAGGAAAAATGTCCTTAGTGGACTGCAACGCAGCTATAGTTGTGTTTTTGTTGTTATTTTCTTTCCATAATACTTCTTTGGGTTTTTATTTCATTTTCATGCTTTCGTTTTTTGTTCTGTTGTTGCCCAAAAACGCAGTCGACCTTTGTAAACTGTATGTCTTTCTATTTTTTTTTTTTTGGGAGGGGGGAAACAAAATACGTATAAAATACAAAGAAAAAATTCAGGATTATTGATGGCAGCACAAATACATTTATATCCGTCTTTTAGGAACAAACAACATAAAAAACTACAAAAAAACTAAAAAGGACAAAGTGAAAAAAAGTGCAACTCATAGAATCGAAGCAAGAGGACTTTAAAGGCCTTAGATGTACAGCACTGGCAGCCAAAGAGTGAGGCAGGTTGGACAAACTGTCTAACATTAGAGCAGAAAGCAAAGGGGGTACAGCAGGATGGATGGACAGAGGGAATATATTTACAGGCAACATAAGGCAGCAATATGATATTTCAAAATAAAAGATTTAAAAAAAAACGATGTTGATGTTGATGACGATGTTGGAAAAGGTAGTGCGCGATAGGAAAGAGGGTCATCACACACTATTCAACCTAGAAAAAGTAGTTTATATGTGAGCTGTTTTTTGGGTAAGAGATTGCGTGTGGACGTTAACACACACACACACCTTTATATAGAAATGAATTTTTTAACCGAATAGCAACTATATTGATGAAGGATATTTAGAGGATTTTTGTTGAAGTAGCAGGCAGTAGCATTGGAAATTCGAAAGGTCTACGAGTACAGTTACTGACTGCAGTGTATTGGTATAGAATATATTAGGGTTATACAGGTATAGATTTTTAATGAAAAATACAATAAACAGTTTTTTTAGTTTGTTATATGCGAGAAATTCAAATAACTTTTTAAAGGACTCATGATATGAACCGATCTTCTTGAAACAAGATTGACATAAAATCAAAATATCTCAAATTTTTCAATACTTTCTTTGTGTAATCTTAAACCGATATAAACTGTTCTTTGGAAGTGGGAGCTACATAATTGTAGCTCGATATCAATCAGTTGAAATCGAATTATGTGATTTAGAGTGTTTTTGGGAAGTTGTATATATCCAATTAGGAACCGACTATGAGAAAAAACTGTTATCTATATGAAACTCGTTTATGTCGAATTTTATCTTTTAACTTTAAAAAGAGGGGTTTTCGAAACGTAATGAATTTTTGGATGTGGGTTTTTCATAATTATGGGAATATATGTATGAACCGATCTTCACACAATTCGATAACACGATTTCTGTTACAATATGGACAATTTTACGGATTACATATTAGTACACTTATGGTCTTTAGTACTCAATTTCGGTAGACATTAATATAGGATTTAGAATCAGAAGTTGGATCATGACAATGCTAGTCGAGATGCTGCTTCTGATTGATTTTCAAAGAGAGTCTATGGAGGTTTGCATTAAATAGTGATCGATAACTACAGAACCCGTCAGCAGTGTATATTGGATGGTTATACTCAAATACCGCCCTTTGACAAATCGCGTACCCAAAACAGTAATTGTCGGCAACTGGCGGTGCCAGTAAGGAAGTTTCGAAGTTTAATTGTTTTATGGATGTCTATAAACTGCAAAACACGAAATGTATAAAATAGATTGGACAGTATATGTCCGTCCCAACAGGATGATATCAACTGATAAGGTTCTATCTAAGAACGTATTGTACTGTAAGAGAAGCATAAGCTCAGCATCATATCCGTACCAAGTCACTCGAGAATAATCGGCAATTAAAGAGTGAATATAAAGTCATTCGTCGCCAGGTGCCATGTAGGTTCGTTAGTGTGATGGTACTTATTCATAGGAGACACACAGTTTTACACACAGTCAAACACTGTAATAATTTATTTGTCATTGCCAGGCTTTCGTCGAAATTAGATCCAAATATCTTGATGGGAAAAGTGGATGGAATCTGAACATTGAACGATAATTATTTTTATTGATCGCTTCATAATGTTTTTCCATCAATATTTTCTATTAAAATTAGCTCACAGCAGGCCCGTAAGAGTCTAAGGTGTATTTTTTCAGATCTGATATAGTAGTAAATATTATTTTTCAAACAGTTTGGGTGAACAGTCCTGAGGGTTACCCCTAGCCAGCGACTACTGAGTTGAAGTCCAAAGCAGTCAATACATGGTAAAGAACCATTTCTCTTAAGTTTTTTTAAATGTCTACTATCTAGATTACTTGGAAACTGTTACAAAGAGAACATTAATGATTAAAGACGAATTAAAGCCAACCAGTCATTGAATACTTGTCGATCTACTGGGTATAAACTATTTATTAATTAATCGTAGTCAAGAATGTCTATAGTGGATGGATGTAGTAGAGTAGACTTGATAACGGACTAACACGCGCCCCTGAATCTTTCGGTCCATGTTCAAGCATTTTGCTGATGTACTCAGGCTATCTAATCTCTTGTCATAGTAGCCCCGTTGCGGAATGGGATTAATCTCTAAGCATTTTTTTCAAGATTTTTCCAAATGATCAAATTAGACCAAAATCCGAATCCGACAAACCACCCTAATATTTTCTTAACTAAAAAGGCACAAAAACATTCAACTAACACAAACAAAATTCCGAAAAAAATCATGAAAAATGTATCATCATGCACAAGCACAAGGCAATTTTTCTTTTCGATCTGTGTACAACAGTACGGCTGACTATGTATTTCTCCACAAGTTTCCTGGTCTAAAAAGGTCTGAAAGTAGTTATTGTGTGTGTGTGTGCTTCACTAAGAATACAGGAGTATGTATTGGTATGCGTGTGAATATAAATGTTGCATGTCCTGGTGTTTTGTAGCAAGGATTTTTGTTTTCTTTTTTTATTTCATAAAATTTTATTTTTGTTGATGTTATTTTTCTAGTTTTTACTGCTGCTGTTGTTTTTGTTGTTGATATTATTAAGTAAGCTTGCGTAAAGGATTATAGATGTGTGTAAGGGTAGCGTGTGTGTGTGAGCGCTGAATAAGAGTGTGTTGCATGTGTGTACATTCGATGAATGTCCTGCTGCATTGTATATTTGTATGTGAGTAAATGTAAGAGTTTTCATAAGCCCACTCGTAACTTTATAGTTGTGTATAGAATTTTTTTTTATTTAGTGCAGTTTTTTGTTTTTATTTTTCAAATATTCATTTATAATTTTTTTATCCTTATATTTTTATCATCATCGTTAGTCTAAAAATTTTGTATAGTTTTTTGTTGTTGATGTTGTTGTTATTATTTTCGGATTTCTTTTCTCTTTCATATAGTCGAGTGTGTGTAGTTTAATAATTTTTTTTTTCGTAGTAGGTGGTATGTTTGTGTTTATATTTATGTGTATTTTCTATATATTCTGTACTGGTCATAACGACATAAATGAGGCTTTAAGCTTGTTAACGTTTTTTTTTTCTTTATTCTTTCATTTCGTTGCAGTATCATTTGTTTCCGTATATATGTTTTTTTTTTTTTGTTGTAAGCGCTTTCCCCCAAACCGTGTAATATGGTTTAGAATTTTGAGTAACGAATATTTATGATTTTCTAAATATATTTTATTGTATTTATGAGCATTATGTTTGTCTTGTGTGTATTTCTGTGTTATTTTGAGGAATTAAATTTATGGCTAATATTATGTGTTTCTTTTTTATCCATTGATGTTGCCTAGTTTAGAAAAATTTTAGTAGTAAAACTTAGAAGCGGGGTAGGGAGACTGTACACAATAGTTGTATAGCCGATATTACTAAGTTTCAGAGTGTAAGCTGCTTTTGGTCTGACATGCAATTTTTCGAGGAAGCTACTAGCCAATGCAACAATGGAGATCCATACCATGCATTCTTTAAAACGTTCCTTTTGGTTCTTATATAATCGTCGAAATTATTAAGACAATTTCTTCTACTTTAGAACATGTACTCGCTAAACTGAGAGAAAGCAAGGAAACTTAACTTGAGACCTATGCTTGATTTAGGGAATAGGAATTTCTTTATAGGCCTAGGCTGCATATGTATAGTTTTCGTGTCCGTGCGACTTTTGTGAATATGGACTGATTTTCAAAAAGCAAACGGATTATTACAGATAACAAAGTAATAGTAGTTAAAAGATCCGGTACATTTACCGCAGTATATGCACAGTTATTATATGATTAAATCATCCACAGGAGTCTTGACGCCATCTGTACTGATCTGTAAATTTCATTTGTGTCTTAAGGTTTTGGTGGGATATTCTAAAGTAGAGTTTGACTAGAAGCTGTATCTACCAGATTAGATCGTCTACGGATCTACCCAGATTAGATTAGGTCTACTGAAGTTCGATGTTGGATCTATAAGAACGACTGACAAGATAGAATAACATTGCTGAGGTTTTGTCGGCATTATGTATCTGAACAACATACATATTTACAGGGTAGTTCTTAAATATAGAAGTGGTTTTGGTCAGATGTAGAGGCATATTTTTTAACTCTTTCGCAAATTAAAAATAGAGCTATATGGATATTCTAGCATAAAAATGAAAAACCGATAACATATACATATATCTGATCGTAAGAAAAATTCTAAAAATTAAGTTTCCATTCGGAGGACTTAACCCTTTTGGCAAATTGTGCCTTTAATATCCATCGAAATAGCAATGGAGATTCTAATCTATATCGAATGTTACAATTTGCCCCCTTATGAACACACTCAGAAGCCGTTAATATTGGAAAATATAACGGATAACATAACTATTAAGAAAACGGGAAGATATTTCTCATTAAGACGTTTTGAATCGATGAGGGCCAGAAGGTATAATCCAACCTCTTGAATTCATATATTTCATATAACTCTGATGCTTTCCATTTTATTTGTAAATGCTTTGACTTTTTAAACTTAATAAAGTTTTCAAAACTTTTGTAAGCTCTTTAAGATTTTCATATTTATCATAAAATCCTATTAAGTACAGTTATGCTGTATAAATGAGTAATTGTAAAAATATGCTGCAATAACAATAACAACATACCTTTAACCAAACAAATCTAATAATCTTAAAAGGTAAAGTGGAAATATTGTAACTCCTTCCAGAAACCAAGCAGCCTACTACAACTAAAACCAGACTAAAAAGTTGGGAAAAATACTAATAGAAATGAAAATATATAATCAATAACTTCCTATAACTCCAAACTAGAGACAGCAGGGAAAACCAATCATGCAACAAAAACAAACACACATGCAAAAAGGTTGTTAGTGCGCACAACAACATATTTTATTTGTTTCTACAATTCATGGGAGTGTTTGTATGATTGGAGCGTTTTTTTCTTGCATTAAACACTGGACGCACTAAAATTCAACAGCACCTACGAGTACATTATGAAGCAGCAGCAAAGGTAAAACTCATCAGAAAAACAAATGAAAACAAACAAACCAATATGCAGATATTGACACTAGAAAGAGAAAGAAATATGAAAAATACCCTCATACATATGGACACATAGCCAGGAAACAGAAGATCCTTGAGTTTTGTAGGCTTTTTATTGCATACACACACATACATAGAATACACGTAATGGGCAGTCAAGCATGTAAACTATACGTATGATGTGTGAGTGCGCCAGCTTGAGTGTGTGAGTTTTTAAACTGACCCTTCGTAAGTACTATTTTAACTCCCACCAAAAAAACACCAGGATGCATGTGCACAACATATACATGTTATTTTTGCTATATTTTCTACATTTCTATATGAATTCTAGTATCTAAAGGCAGCAAAGTTCAAAATGAATTCGACAACAGAAAAAATAATTCCGAAAAAAATAGAAAATAAAAGAAAATTGTATAGAAACAAGGACTATAGTCCTTTTATTATTATATCATTCTTTGTTTTTGTAGCCAATACATGAAAGAGATAGTAATACTAGTCAGTGGCCAGTTTTAGACCCCATCCTTATATAGATCATAGCATCCTATACAGATATTTACACATTCAACATACCAAACACACTTGGTGTATGTGTTAATTAATAAAAAAAAAGTGATAGAGAAAAGAAAAACGGTAAAAATTGCCCTCTCTACCTCCTTTACAGAAAATAAAATATATATTGGAAACTACCAAAAGAGTTCATCGTGGTATGGGTTACTGCCCTGGGTTTCCAATTGCGTAGCCATGGCAGTATTAAATTTTGGGTGTAGTCAATGGATGCTAGGTCCTTAGAAAACTAGAGTTTCTTTTTTCGTTTGTTAATGGAATTGTGTAAAATTGATGAAAACTTAATACCAATTGAATGAATGGTAGGACCATTAAAAAAGAATTTCAAATGTCATTAGCATTAAGCCATCTATGAATTACGTTTGGAAATCTTCTTTCTAAAATTGAAATGTATTGTTTTTAAAGTACAAATAAAGAGTATGTTTAAAGCAATACTGGGCACATAGTCTTCTAAAGTTCTGCCTTCTCAATAAAATCTTTTAATTTTGCCATCTTTTGAATGTCAGACGGACAGTCGTTTTTTTTATATGAATGATTTGTTAATTTTCCATACCCAATATTTCCTAGAAATATTTTGAAAACATTAATCTTCTTAGGTCCACTCTGCTGGACTCTATCATGTCTTCGTCGGTTACATCATGATGGTCTAAGTTATCAAAGCCCCAGAATATAGACTTTATAGGATCTACGAGCTATATTTTGACTCTTAGAAACAGAATGGGTAAATCTTTTCATAGAACGGCATTTTATACCGAACACTGTGGACTTAGATAGCACCAATATGCTATTGTTATGGAATTAAGTTACGGCCTCCGTATCAGATATATTGAAACAATTTCTTAGAGGGATCACAACCGAGTAGAACCTTAAAAATTACATGATAACTTAATCTCCAAGAGATCTATTCGGAGAAGGTCAGTCATGAAAAAAGTTATTGACCTATATCGTATAGATATGTACATATATCTGCCAAATGGATTTAGAAAATATCGAGAAGTTGATACTTAATAACTATTGAAACAGTAATGAAGCGACATACCTTGAAGGCCCATTGATGTTGAGCTGAAAAATAAAGAAAACAAATTAATTACTGTAAGTAGAAAATTTGTTTAAATACATTCTACATACGGTTCTTAAAAATGTAATAAAAAATACTAAAGATATTTTATCTTCTTTAGAAGTAAGCAATTTACCAGCAAAAAATAAAAAATTTCTAATTTATTAAAATTTTCATTATTTTTTTAGAATTAAAAATATAAAAATTTTGCATTTTGCCAAAACAATGCACATTAAACACATTTATTTGTCACTAAAGTACAAAACAAACTAATTCAGATAATATTATTATTGTTTTCTTTGTACAAGCTTTAACTTATTATAAATTTCGGAAAATTCCCTTTTTGTTCAAATAAATAGTAAAAAATAAAAGAAAAAAAAAGTCAAATCGCTGCGGACAGGATTCGAACCTGTGCGGGTAGAACCCAATGGATTTCAAGTCCATCTCCTTAACCACTCGGACACCGCAGCTGTTGGAAACTGTTTGCGAAATTATAGTTTTATCTCTAGAGAGTAAAATAACACACTGAGAAAGCTACTCTCAATTTTTGCACACAACTTCTGAAACACCCAAACAAATGACACACGTTTAAAGCTTCAGAGCATGCAAAATATATATAAAAACATTTGTGATGATTCATCATTAAACATTTCAGCTGTGTATTTACAAAACCAGATACGGGAATGTCTGTATTATAAGATAAGGAATAGAGTTTATATAATATTAATTTTAATTTATTTGTACAGAAATACATATCCAATTCAATAACTTTAATCTTCTTAAGAAGTTATACATTTGTTCTATAATATTGCTCGATCTGTGTATAAAATTGTCTATCTTTCTGGAAAAGTATTACAAGACCCTCGATGTTCTCAATGGTAAGATCCATTGCTTCTAGTATTGGTCCAATCCATGCTAGAGAGTTACTATGTTACATTCATTGTTGAAAGATGATGGTGTAAATTGAAGGCGGAGAAACATACTTTTCAACTTCAATGTCCTCTCCAGCCATACGAAGAGTCAACAAACAGCATTTGAAATTTTTAAGGTTGAAGTTATCGTTATTTAATCGTGGTTAAGCTAGTAAATTATATAAAATCTTATTAGAAGAATCTGGATTATACTGAAATGAATACGAGTGGTTGTGATATGAATTATAATTTAGTATTGAAAATTAAAAAAGTTCGGGCAGATAAAAATGTGAGGAACACAGTTCGCTAAAAAGCTTAAAAAAATTGTCCATGTTCTAGTTTAATTTGGAAATCACTATTTTAATAAAAAGTGACAACATCACTTCAGTCATGCAGTGTTTTTTTCGCAATACTGGAATAATACTGGAAATACTGGAAAAGAATACCAACACCAACTCAAATCTCAACAGTAAACGCTATTCCCCGATAAAATAGGAAGATTTCAGGTCTTTTGCAATAAGAATTTAAAGAAATAAACTACATCTTTCGGATAGTCCCGCACTAGTCCCTATTCCTAAAATATTCTTCTGAACACGATTAGTCACAAATTTGATATCTGGTATCGAACGTTTTCAATATATTTACATTCAACACCAACCCAAATCTCAACAGAAAACACTATTCCCTATAAAATAGGAAGATTTCAGGTCTTTTGCAATAAGAATAAGAAACAAACTACATCTTTCGAATAGTCCCGCACTAGTCCCTATTCCTAAAATATTCTTCAGGACACGTTGTTATACAATGTTATATCTGGTATCGAAAACATCCAATACGTTTTTCATATTAAACAAATATTTAGTTAACCACCTCTGTTAGCAACAATCTTTAATGATAAACTTCTTTTCGAGCTTAAAACTTTTAAATTATTATTTCCTGCCAAAATTATGCAAATTTAAAATATGTAGTATAAAACGTACATATTCAGATTCCAACTCTGAATCTGAATATTCCTGATCGAACATTAAAGAATATCGTAACAGAAATACACACTGTTGATTTTAAACATCAGTAAACTGTAATAAAGTTGATTATCATACTTAAGGGTTAAGATCTAATTATATTTCTTAAATTTAAATGTAATATATTTTTACAAAAAGTCAAGAAAACAAAAAATAGTGTGCGTCGGCCGGGAATCGAACCCGGATCAACTGCTTGGAAGGCAACTATGCTGACCATTACACCACCGACGCCCCTGGTATAGGGTTGTTTATTGTTGTGATTCAGAAAGAGGTCTTAAGAAAGTCTTAATAAAACATAATTTTTAAAAGTCCTTCAAGATCCAATAAGGATTGCGATTGCAAAATATGTATGTAATATATACCTTATTTTGGAATTACAAAGTAATACTTTTGTAAAGAAAGCATTTAAAAGAAATATCTTCTAAATATGCACGTATGTATTAAGATTTAAATCCTTGTTAAATTTTGAAGGATATTTTTAAGGCGTTCTTAGAAACACTGATTAAATCACTGATCGAATCACTGCAAGAACACTTCTAAACCAGAGGCGTCGGTGGTGTAATGGTCAGCATAGTTGCCTTCCAAGCAGTTGATCCGGGTTCGATTCCCGGCCGACGCACACTATTTTTTTTGCTAAAATGACTTAAATCTCAAAATTCAAAAATAACGTGCGTCGGCCGGGAATCGAACCCGGATCAACTGCTTGGAAGGCAACTATGCTGACCATTACACCACCGACGCCTCTGTTCCGTAACGGATCAAAAAGGGTATAGAAAATTGGCATTTCTTTAAAATCATATTATATATGTATATTTTTATATTTGCCCCTTCTCAACATTTCATTGGGGTCAAAGAAATCCCCAGAACCGTAACAGTTGTTTAAACAAACTTGGATTAGCAAAAATATAAAATTGATTTAAGAATTTATACATTAAAATTCTCAATGAATATATCAGATGTAAATTAATAACTGTGTTATCTATACGTTGATTCCCAGTTTGCAGCTAATAATAATGGTGTCTAGTGGCATATTTGGAGGAATTCTCGTAAGACGTTTTGCCTTTAAAGAATATAAGAAAACCAAAAATATTTTATAAAAAAAGTGTGCGTCGGCCGGGAATCGAACCCGGATCAACTGCTTGGAAGGCAACTATGCTGACCATTACACCACCGACGCCTCTGTTTTCCCTACTTGCCAAAAGTTTATTTCAAATAACGCTATTTTTGAATTAGAATTATTTTATTTATTGAAATAGAATTATTTTCCATTTAATTAAGGAGTGGGTTCATTATTTCTGATAAAACCAGATTTAACAAAACGAAATTTAAATTTTAATCAGTGATTACGTTCATAATTACATACTTATATTAATAATTATAAATGCTTTTAGTGATATTTAAAACAATTTCATTTTCCAGAAAAACAAAGTGCATTGTGTTGTAAACTAGTTTCATCTAAAAAATGCAACCATGCCCTAAATTTATGCACGCATTACATCACTAAAAATTAATCAATCATAATTGTTCGTAGTAAGTTCTTTTGGCCTTGCTTTCATTACATTTCATAATATAATATGCCTCTTCCCCTACAGTTGCTTCATTTAAAAAGACATTAAAACTGAAACCTCCTTGATTTTAAATCAAAAATAATTACAAACATTTCATTTTTCCATAAAGAATCCTCCCTAAAATAAGTTGTTTTAAAATTATAAACTCTAACAAATGAAAGCCACAAACGTTTATCTTAATATGCAATTGTAATTTGAAATTAAAAAATCTTAATAGAAAAAATACAATCGCAGCAGAGTTTATACGATTTAAAATGCAATTATAATTCGTTTTAAATGCAAAGAAAATCTGACGGATTAAAGATGTAAAAAGCTCAGTGTACGCCACAGAAAGGGGCACAAATGGAGCAGCGAGTTCCATATTTCGACATTTTTGAGAACTAGACCAGACTATGGGACTAGACTATAAACTGACTTATGACTAGACTAGACTAGACTATGACTAGACTATGAAGACTATGACTGGACTATGACTAGACTATGACTAGATAGACTAGACTGACAGACTATGACTAGACATGACTAGACATGACTATAGACTATGACTAGACAGACAGACTATGACTAGATCTGACTAGACTATGACTAGACGACTAGACTACTAGACTATGACTAGACTATGACTAGACTATGACTAAGGGACCTATGACTAGGACTGACGAGACTGAGACTAGACTATGACTAGACTATGACTAGACTATGACTAGACTATGACGAGACTATGACTAGACTATGACTAGACTATGACTAGACTAATAGGACTAGACTAGACTATGACTAGACTATGACAGACTATGACTAGACTATGAATGACTATGACTGACTATGACTAGACTAGACTAGACTATGACTAGACTATGACTAGACTAGGACTAGACTATGACTAGACTATGACTAGACTTTACTAGACTAGACAGAATTATGACTAGCACTAGACTAGACTATGACTAGACTATGACTAGGACTTATGGCCTAGATATGACGTAGGACTATGGGACTAGACATGACTAGACTATGACCTAGACATGACTAAGGACTATGAATAGACTATGATAGACTATGACTAGACTATGATAGGACTAGGACTTAGACTATGACTAGACTATGGACTAGACTATGACTAGACTATGACTAGACTATGACTAGACTATGACTAGACTATGGACTAGACTATGACTAGACTATGACTAGACTATGACTAGACTATGACTAGGACTATGGACTAGACTATGACTAGACTATGACTAGACTATGACTAGACTATGACTAGACTATGACTAGACTATGACTAGACTATGACTAGACTATGACTAGACTATGACTAGACTATGACAGACTATGACTAGACTATGACTAGACTAGACTAGACATGACTAGACTAGACTAGACGGACTATGACTAGACTATGACTAGCTATGACTAGACTATGACTAGGACTATGGACTAGACTATGACTAGACTATGACTAGACTATGACTAGACTATGACTAGGACTATGACTTGACTATGACTTGACTGTGACTAGATAATATATAACTGTGAATAGAGTCGTAATGAAGTCCTTGGATTTTATTTCATCCCTGAGTTCTTGTAGCTATAAGAACAATCAAAGACTGGATAATCCAAGTGCCACAACATTTTTAGTCACAAGATTCAGCATGATTTCTTATTATTTGTACGCAACTGTCATTTCGCATGCATACATTTGTAGAACGTACGATTGTACGAGACTACCTGAACTATGGCGAATACACACATTACAAAAAAGATAATAATTAGTCTTTAAATTTGAAATGCTTGGACAGCAACAATTTTTCCACATATCATCATTAAATTGCAATTTTTCACAATTTTCAAATTGTTTAAATAACAAACACTCTGATTTTTTTTGTCTTCATTCAAACATTAGTTTTGTTGCATGTGCATTGTTAGGCAAGACAAAAAGAATGCAAGTTGAAAGAGGAGAGGGGACAGAACAAACAGCATAGAATTGCATGAATGAGTGAATGGTATGAAAATCTATTTTATGTTTGAATATGATGGACGAGAGAGTGTAGCTGGTCTGTATAGACAAAAAAAAAAAAAAAAAAAACTAAGAAAACATTTAATAACCAACATCAAACAAGGAAGTTAAAAAAGTTAAAGTTTATATATATTAAGACAGCTAAAGAAAATAAAGAATACGAGGCATGTGAAGAAAACTTCGCTGTTACTGAAATATTAACATTAATTTTTACTTAAAATAACCCTCGTATAACTTGAGTTGTGATGTGTTTTCGTATAAAAATATTGTTTTTGCAAATGCTTCAAACATACCACGTACAAATAAGTAAGAATTAGTAACTAACATCTTATTCTATTTATGATGAGTCTGTACTAAATTGTATTCTATGAACATTGCGCATAAGCGCGTGCACTTTCTTTTATACACATCTCTCATGTGTAAAATTTAAGTGTATTCAGTGTTAGCAAAACTATTTGAATTGCCAACAAAACTGACAGCCTACAAGCAACTAGAATGTTTTAGTTTTATTCTTCTAGTTGTATATTCTTTGTTTTCCTCACTTTTTAATAGTTTTGCTCGCACATAATGCAATATGTGGCCTGTTTCTATGTTAAAGGTGTCTCGTTGTATGTGTAATAATTAATAACTCAATACAAGCGGAAATACAAGACCCATCATATACATAAGTAGATTAACTGTTGGCTGCGAAATGCCACTTGTTTGTTAGTTCTATTCTTTGAAAGATCGATGGTAGTTAGAAGAATGAGAACAATGTTTGAAAAGTGCGCGCGTGTTTTGAACAATATCAAAGAGAAAGGTTTCTGCTGGAAAATTGTTATGCATTATCCAAATGGAAGATCAATGAAGATTTATTCTCTGAAAAAAAAATTCTTTATAATTTTATAATAATTGCTGTGGTCAGTAGTTTCAAATCAAAAGACATTAATGAAGGTATTACAAGCCGATATCACATCCATTTAAGAATACAAGACCTATATAAAAACGATTCCTCATTCGTTTATAACTTCACTAGAATATGACAAGATTATGGCAAGACCATGACTAGACTATGACTAGACTATGACTAGACTATGACTAGACTATGACTAGACTATGACTAGACTATGACTAGACTATGACTAGACTATGACTAGACTATGACTAGACTATGACTAGACTATGACTAGACTATGACTAGACTATGACTAGACTATGACTAGACTATGACTAGACTATGACTAGACTATGACTAGACTATGACTAGACTATGACTAGACTATGACTAGACTATGACTAGACTATGACTAGACTATGACTAGACTATGACTAGACTATGACTAGACTATGACTAGACTATGACTAGACTATGACTAGACTATGACTAGACTATGACTAGACTATGACTAGACTATGACTAGACTATGACTAACTATGACTAGACTATGACTAGACTATGACTAGACTATGACTAGACTATGACTAGACTATGACTAGACTATGACTAGACTATGACTAGACTATGACTAGACTATGACTAGACTATGACTAGACTATGACTAGACTATGACTAGACTATGACTAGACTATGACTAGACTATGACTAGACTATGACTAGACTATGACTAGACTATGACTAGAATGACTAGACTATGACTATGACTAGACTATGACTAGACTATGACTAGACTATGACTAGACTATGACTAGACTATGACTAGACTATGACTAGACTATGACTAGACTATGACTAGACTATGACTAGACTATGACTAGACTATGACTAGACTATGACTAGACTATGACTAGACTATGACTAGACTATGACTAGACTATGACTAGACTATGACTAGACTATGACTAGACTATGACTAGACTATGACTAGACTATGACTAGACTATGACTAGACTATGACTATGACTAGACTATGACTAGACTATGACTAGACTATGACTAAACTACGACTAAATTGTTACAAGGCTCTGTTCTCCAAAAATTCAGTAATCGTATTAATCCGCATGAAAGTCATAGAGAACAACATAAATTTTGCAAATAGATCATAGAATTTAATGACTGCTCGTCCCCTAAATATACACAGTTTGTTGAATAAGCCTTAAACATACGAAAAAGGCATACACGAAGTAAAGTATGCATGTCATGGAGAAGTAAGATTACACCTTAAGAAATATATTAAATAAGGAATTCGATAATTTTTATGACCGATCAAATAGAAAAGAATATAATGAAATTAAATATAATAATATTTCACATCAAACTCCTTGCCTTAAAAAATATACATATGCATAGTCAATGAATTTCATTTAAAACAAAAAATGTTGTCACCTTGTAAGAGACTATAATCATAAAAACGAATGATTTTTGTTTCCTTCACTTTTAAAACTTGGAAAAACAACATCTGCATTTTGGTACACAGTCAGTCGTCAGCCACCAGAGCCAGTCAACTACAGCATAAAGTATTATATGTATCAACAGCAGCAGTATGAGCACAACCATGACATTAATTGTTAAATGTGTGACATTATTTTACACGTTAAAAATTCTGCGTAATCTAAAATTTTTAACGATTAATCGTAAACGAATTCACAATTTAACGCAGAAAAAACGTGCAAACAAGAAATGAAATCAAGCAGCAACTGTTGCCAAAAAAAATAACATAAAAACAAACTAACAACAAACAATATCGAGACCAAAATAACAACACGCGTTCAATATAAAAAGCGTTAATGAACACGACAGACACTCAATGGCAAAAAAAAAAAACACAATATTGAACGAATATTAAACGGAGGAACCAATCTAGCAAAACTGTCTTTAAAATTTACAAAAATACAGACAGACATGCGGAAGGACTGATGGACAGACAGACCGACAGTCAGACAAAGTGATGTTCATATGTTTACTGTATGGCAAACAAGGTGGTCATACAGGTGAATACGAATGAATTGATATGGAAAACCGTTGCTTTAAAGGACTTTAAAGTGTGTGTGTGTGTGATTGCTTTTGTACCAGTCTTTCTTTAGAGAACATTGCTTAAGTAAATTGTATGGCATGCGCAAATTTACACATAAACAAACGCACACTTGGTTTTGAAGATCTTCATTGAAGCTTAAAGGAATGATTTCTTTATGGAAACTAAATTACTGGTATTTTTTAATTATATGACAATCAAGGACCGGAGCACAAATTATTTTTTACAAAGCACATATGCACAGATCTGACGAGTGACAGTTGTTTTAAAAAACACACACATTGACTGAGTATTTAACTGAAAACTTGATGTTGAAAATGAGAGCTTAAGTAAGACTTTCTAACAGTATGTATGACCCGACTTTAGTTTGTAGTATTACGCATGAAGCTTAATGACGAAAAGTTCTTCGGATTAGTGGCAGTTCATCTTTTATACTGTTAGATTTAGTCATATACTTCAATCACATTTTGGAAACTTTTCTGGGGAGTTTCTAAACAATTTAAGGAACCGGCTCAGAAAGGAACATTTGGTGTGTTAACTGATAAACTCTAATTAGAAAATTCAGAACGAAAAATTCTATGGATTTGTTATAGTTATACTTTTATACTATTAGAATAGGTTATGTGCCTTAATCATATATAGGAAGCTTTGTTGGGCTTCTTAGCACCTACTTACCCAAAAAGTCTATATACAATTGAGGAACCGTATAAGGAATTAAATGTATAGCACCTTTAAAGCTCTGACCATCACTCAGCTCTCAGATCATGATGAACAACATTAAGCATGTGCAAGTTGGTAGCTGTAGCACATGCAAAAAAAGTGGTTCGTGTTTTTTTTCGGTTTTGGAATATTGAAATGATCCCCAAACAGATCTATCTCCATTCATGTTCATGCACTTACTACATATGTGCATACAACAAACATACATATGTTCATATATAGCAACTAAGAAAACAGAAATTGTGCGAATAATGTTTGATTTGTGATTTCACAGAAACCGAAACAGAAAACACTCAAACTTACTCAACAGAAGCAAACTTAAGACAAGTCAGGCAGGCAGACAGCTATAAGAAGACCTACCAACAGACACAGAAAAACGGACCCCCTTTTTCTTTTAACTGGCTCACGAGAATTTGTTTGTTTCTCTGGTGATTTTGTTTTCATTCTTCCTGAAATGAAGAGTGTTTAAGTAAATTAAAAGAGTGTTACTGTATGCCAAAGCAGCAACAACAGCAGTTAAAGTTGCCCCTGCGTTTCATTTCTTCAGAGTTTTAAAACAATTTTTCATATTTCATGTTGTTGTTATTCAAACATTTATTTCAGTATCGGTTAAGAGTGTATATATTTAGCAGGCATCAACATCATCATGCACTAACAAACTAAAATTATTAAAAATGAACAACAAAAACTAAATAAAAAACTTGTTGCATACAACTGTATGCATGATGCATGCCTGCAAACGCAGTTTTTTTGTTTTCATTTGCAGTTTTTACCTCTATTCATATCTGGTTTATTTTCATACAAAGAAAAAACTAAATACAAGTAGATGGTAATTTTTATTGAATTTATGAACAACTTAATTACATTCGTCCAATTAAACTTGGGAAAAGCAATTAATCAAAAAAAAATCTTGTAGTGCACGATATTTGTATGCAAAATATGCCACGAACTGACCAACCAGTTGGTTGAACAGACAAAGAACTTTTTATTGTTGCAATAACCGATGAAAATGATAATTTTATGGTATGTAAGAAAACATTTTGTTACATAGAAATATTTGTTAAATTTTTGGCAACAACCCAGCAGTTCGACGAATAGTTAATGATAGTCATTTCTACTAATGTCTAACCAAATGGTTGACCTTAATTTATGTATATATATTCGTCACCTATGTAATCTTTGTATTCGAGAACGAAAGTAAATAATCTAGTAACATAGCTGGTCGGGTTGGTAGTGGTGACCCTTAGTGGTAGGTTAAATAACTAGTTCTGGACAGTCCTTCAGAATTGCTGGGTAATTATATTTTGAAATAACCTTCAGGGCATTCATAGACTTTTCACGATTAATGAATGAACATAGAATAAAATCTGGACTTTTCACTAGTATCTTTACCACTAGCTTAAGTATTTTAGTGTCCTTGTCGGGGATATTGAAACAGCCCTTCCAAACCCTATATTTGTTCTAGGCAAGATTAGCCATAGAGTTTTGGTCAATATCTTTTACATATAGAGCGTCCTCAGGTTCTTCTTTTCACGGCCAGCTCAGCATTTTGACTTCCTAGAATTTACACTATGCGCTCATTAGCCATTTTACATAAAGTTTGCATAAAAGGATGGGGCCTTTTATGCAGACAGTGGACGTTAAGAGCATTGGAAGCTCTCTCTTCTTTGCCAGTCCTAGCTTAGCGCCGTCTTAGAGAAGAGGCATATTGGTGAGATGCCAACCTCATCAACATCACGCCCATGCTGAACTCGCAGCTCACGGTCTCTATTGGTTGTTTGCCATTTAAAGCGGTTGCGTGGTCCACTATCTTATTGTTGACCAGATCTTCTACCTTACTCTGCTGGTCAATTGGAATTTTACCTGTAGGATTACTGGCATCGTAAACTGCATAACAGAGATCGTCCCGGTGTCTTTTTCTGGCAACTTTGGCGTAAGATGGTTGCTGTTTTCTTTTTCCACAGACTAGCTTCTCCTTCCTCGTTTTTGGGACTTCGCCGGCGTGTTCGTCTTTGGAGTATCTGGCTTGGCGTCGTCACCCGTATACGCCGGATTCTGTCTTGAAGTTTTTTTGAGTGAGGTATGGCTTGGCTTCGACAGTATATTAGAAGACGAGTTTATTAGGTTTATTCTCAGTTGTCAACTTCTGGATAGACTTGATCCTCATTACCTCAGATATTGAGAGAGAATCCTATTTTTCCTTTATAGTGTCATGGGATTGACTAACTATGATATCCTGAAGTATCTTTTTCAACTTCTTCCTCTATGCTCCAGTAAGCCTTTTCGTAGTAATAAGTAATTTAGCTATGCTATCAATCACCTCTTTTAGGGATAGTGTTGTTATTATCATCTGATTATTAAGAGTCGAACCCTCACCTATATTTAAAGGATTCAGACTTGAAAGGTGAATCGATGAAAACTTAAGTGACTTTTCCTTTGCAAGTAAGCAACACAATTAATTGATATTACAAATTTGCATATCAAAAAACTTACTATACATTCTATAAAGATGAAAAAAATCCCCCCGCTCCAATTAAATAAACCTCCATTTTATAGGCGAAACAAAAATTTTAAAACTGCCCTTAAATTTGTTTTGGTAAATTTTCCAGTTGTTTAAATTGTTTTTCATCAAAGTGTTTTTTTCTTTATTTTTCTGTGCTGCGCTGGACAAGCGCAGGCTTTTTGGTTGCACCCAACAACATAACATGCAAGAAAAGCAAAACTAATTCGATTAATCAACAGCCTCCCTGTATCTTTTCTATGCTCTTTTTTGTTGTATTTTTTTATTGCCTTGTCATGATAAGCAAAAACGAAAAATATTTTAGAACTGACAGCCTTTTTTTGGAGTTAAGGAAAAAATTCAGCAAAATAACATTTATAACGAATAACTGCATGCAGCATGCATATGTATATGACTCCTTCTAATCCTTTATAGAAAAATGAATAGAAAAACAAATCCTAGCATCATCTAAACACATTCAGACAGAGTAGTCAGCCCAGCCTTTACTTTCTTTGGTCATTTATAATCATTTTTTTGTTCATTCTATCTTTTTTTGTTGTTGTTGTTGTTGGTTCTAGTTCATGTCAAAGTTTTTATGCGTTTTTCCAGTTAGTTGTTTTCGTCAGGTTCTTTGTAAGCCCAATGGAGAAAAATACATAGAGGGAATTTTTGTTTTAAATGATTCTATTTTTTCTGCTATAAATCCGTTTTTTTATTTGTAAGGACACATGTATGTTGTATGCACACAAGGGTTGCTTATGTCCTTGTTTTGTGTTCTCAGTGTAAATTGGCTTGATGTTTGTTTTTTTATTTCTTTCTATTTTATTTCAGTTTTACAGTTTTTGCATCATACGCATTTGTTGGCTTTTAGTTTTTTTTGAGTATTTTCGTATGCTGTTTGTCCCTGGTTGTATCCTTGCATTACTATCGACAATTTGTTTGGCTATTTTCCTAGTCCTTTTGAGAGATGTCATGATAAAAAAAGAAAGAAAATAAACCAAACAAAATGTAAAATTATCATACATTCAGTTTGACCAATGCCCAAGAGACAAATGCAATGTTTTTCGATAGTACAGTAGTAGTAGTGGGATGCATGGGTTGAAGTTTTTGTATTTTTTTTGGGGGTTTTATGTTTTTGATACGTTTTATACATAAATTTCTAAGGAATTGTAGGTGGGAGCTTTTAAAGTCTAAAATTGTTAGAAGTCGTTAGTCCCAGACAGATTACAATCAAATTTTTAAATGTTTAAAAATATATTCTTATTCTGGAGTACTTTAAATTTCATTGTTAAGATGGTCCCCATCTACAAGTTAAGTTTAAGATAATTTTAAATACAAAACTGACTTGTTAGTCTACTCTAACTAAGCTTAAGAGCACTGGGGAGTAGTTCGATCGATCCTTTGAGGAACCTCAATAAATTCTTTAAACTTTATCCTGATCATTTAGATGCAATTTTGTCTCTTTAAAACGACACAATTACAATATCATAAACAAATTAAAACCGAAAACAAGCATTGACTTGGAGATTTCCCTGATACGCTCTCTCAAATTGCCTAAAGTAAATTACTAGGTTTTGCAATGAATATGAGAAAAGACGATTCCGTCAAGTTTAATAGCGCCACCATTATCCCGGTATACATGAGTAAGCATCTTTCATATTCTGTATCATCTTAAACATGGATTAGATGTGAAAGCCGTTTATTCTGAAAATGCAAATTTTTAATCATAAGGGGTATTTTCATCTAAATCTAAAAAATATTCCAAAGTCTTCAAGTATCAAATATTTTCAAACAATGCATTACTTTTACACCCACAGTGCAACTTTGTCTACTATATTTCCATTTTCTTAATGTTTCTAGTCCTAATCATAGAAAAACCTTTTAACGTATACTTAACAAGGATTAACAAAAAAAACTACTAAATTTCATATTACTCATACTACCTGCTGGTTTGTTGTCTTGTGTTGTTGTGTTTAATAAATATTATTTTTTCTTACAACTCAAATGGAAAAATACTAAACTAAGATGCTTTTTTAGTCTTTCAAATTTCCATTATAGTTTCATCTAATGAAGATTCATGTTCTTAGAAGTGAAAAAACCTATGGCACACACTCACAAACAAAAAATCTTCCATCAATTAAGATCAAATTAGAAACAATGCTACTGCTATATACCAACTATACCCATCTTAGCCTGCTGCTACTGGTGGCTATAGCAAAAAAAAAACAAGACATCATTCTAAGCTTCATTCCATTTAACAACGTCCATTGATATTAAAATCTTTCATATTAATGGATGCTAGAAGAAGCTGACACTTTTTCGTCATTATAGTAAATGAAAGACGAAACCATAATTTTGGGAGAAAAAAAAGTAAATGCAGAATGAATGTACAGAAAAAATGGCAAAAAAACACAGAATGTTAGTAACCGAAAAACGAAAGGAATGAATGTGAAAATAGTTGCATGAGTATGAGTTTTTATCTGCAGTTTTGTACACTGCCTAAAGTTCATTAGGTTGGTTATACTATTGGAGACTTAAGAAGGGTTGTTAAACCCTTGCTGGAATCAGGATCTCTGTGTGATGGTATTTTTCCTCATAATGCGATTTTGATAATTCGTAAATCACAAAAAACTATATCAACTCAATCTAATATATTATAATATTTAACACACACATATGTAGATCTAAAACTATTTACAGCTTAGAGGCATAACTTCATATTTGAACTTCAATATACAGAATTGTTTTGCTCCAACCTTTCAGGAATCTTAACACTTCCGTTAGGGAATTATAAACTTCCTCAAGCTCATTACAAGTGCGACTTGACCCTTTAAAAACCGTGCTTTCACAAGGCTTAACATTTCCTACTTTTTTGTTTGTTTTGTCGTTAGATTGTATATGAAGAAAGAGATGATGGTGCCAGCAGCATCTTTAGTAATATAAACCATTTTACTTGATGCTCTAACCGTGGCAACAACCAAAATATTACACAAAAAAACCCCTTCATATAGTTTTTGCATGAATTTTAAACATTTTTTGTGGATAAATAAGTAAATGTATGTATGTGTATTAATCCGTCCGTCTGTCTGTTTTTACGTATTTTCGTTATATTTTTGTACACTTCCATTTCGTTTAAGTTTTTGGCAAAGATTGATGAATTTTGTTGATGGTGATGACGATGTTGATGCTTTTTCTTTAGTAACCCTCCCCTTTCGAAAAAAAAGAAAATAAAAATAATGTTGCACTTACCAAATAAAGGGAACCAAAAAAAAATTGTTTAACACACAAGAAAAGCAACAAAAATCTTTCCCCCCTTTTCTGCAGGTTTTCTTATTTCTTATGTTTGGCAAGTGTGTGTGTGCATGAGAGTTTAAGATCCTTAGTATGCATCCTTGAAATAACCTTAATCCGTGCTGCGGCGTAAAATGAATGATGTTTATAAGAATTCACAACGCTCTGGCAGTTGTAGAACAAATAGCAACAACAACAGCATTTTGGAGTAGTACTAACCAACAACTGCATTCCATATATAAATAAACACCCAGTCGTTAACTTAAAAAATTAAATGTTGGTTAGTTTATTCAGAACACAAGTCACCCTACTTGAGCCATTAACTTTTTATTCGATTTTTAACAGAATTTTGAAGGATTCCCTATTTAAATCCCCAAGATAATTATCCTACTTTTAGGATTGTATCCATATGAAAGTTGTTGTATCTAATTTGAATAAATTCAGGAGATTAGCAGGGGTAATGTTACAGTTTTTCGCAAATATTCTTATATATACGTCCTCTAAATAAGCTCCCAAGTAATGCTCTTTGAGTTTAGAACCTCAGCAATATAAAGAAAGTAAGTCCTCAACTTCATAACTTCAGTTATCATACTTACTAGTCTTTTGAAAACTGACCTATTTCGGTTTATAATATCCATAGCTTGGTGTAGAGTACAAATAGACATATAAAAGCATTTGGTAACATTTATGCATTCATTCATTCAATCTATTTTTCCTTATGTTTAGTTATCCTTGTTACATTTATATATGAATTTTACCCCAACTTTTCTTAAAGTAAACTAGGGTTCCTTTTTAACTGCACTTGGTGTTTTTAGTTTTTCTTACAAGTTTTTTTTTTTATTTCCTTTTCCTTTATGTATGCGTATAAATGTTGGTGTATGAGTATTGTATTTGTATATGTGTAAGAGTTTTATATACTGGTTGTATACGTTTTTCCCCATTTTATGTTTTATGCATAGTAATGCGTTTCTTTCTTTATTTAACAAGACTATTTCATCTTCTAGTTGAGGGTCCATATTTTTTTATTTTTTTATTTTAATGTTATAAATGCTTTAAAATTTCATACATTTTTATCAACATTCGTTTAGTATTAAGGGGGAGAATTTGGTTAACCTTTATGGGGATGTAGAAAAAGGAAAAGTAATAGTATAATTTCATCTCAATAGTTGAAGAAATTAACTGAGTATTTCGGAAACCGAAATTTAGTGATATGTTTCTAATATCTATGCAAAACGGGAGCATCAAGACATGGATATTTAATCAGCTATATCAGGGCAACACCCTCTGTAGCATACTTCGTTCCATTCCTCATTTATAAAGATAAGTATTAGATAAGTTTAATCTAATTTCAATGCATTCCTCTAAGCAATATATTTTACATTTACTGATCTCTGTTTTCGGGTTTTCATCAGTGCATGAAGAAAGGCGGCTCCGATTTGTTTTTAAAAATATTGTTTCTATCCAAGAAAAGGGTCCCTATCAGATCCCATTCTATGAAACAGTGTATTACCAATATCTTTTTATATAGAACAAAGTATCTCCAATATCTTATTCTATAGATAAGGACACTTTTAGATTCTGAATCTTACCAAGGTAGTATTCTATAGGGTCTCTCAAGTTCTATTCTATAAAATACTTTTCAAATTCATGGTTTTCTTTATTCTATAGAATATGGTCTGTACATGAACCTTTTCTATAAAACATGGTTACTCTAAGAGCCTAAAATATTATATACAATCTATCCTTTTCTAATTCATAGATCACTCCATGATCTTATGCTACAGAACAGAGTCACTCTAAGATTATATTCTATTATTAAGAATATCTTGTAAATAATTCGTATTTGTCCTTAAGGGGTTAATGTTGCACATTCCTTTACATGGTTGTATGTGTGTCTGTGTGGTTAGTGCTTTTAGTGAAGGTTTTCATTCCATATTGAAACATTAAGGATAATGTGTTGTTATTTATGCAAATTATTTTGTCCTACAAGGACACATATTAATTAGATTATTTATACAATGAATATAAAGTTTTATTTTACCTTGGTAGGTATGGTGTTACAACTACAATCCTGATCTGATTTAAAGATACAATAAGATAAATCGACCCTTACCAGGACTAAAAACCTATTGGAATATTATGATAAGTAGTATTAACTATAACAAAAATCATTTATTGAAACATTATAAAGTTTTCAAGCTTGATGAATTTTCTCAGCTTATTAAAGATATTACAGCTTCACTTCTTAAAAGTAAGAAGTGGGTTTAAACAAATTACTTCAATTTCATACTTGAAGCCATTTTATAATCTCCACATTTCTAACAAAACTAAATGGCGGCATAAATATAAATAAAATTTTTAACATTATAACATTTCGTATTAAAATTCCTTAACCAAAGAATTGACTGTAAATTTTTGTAGTAGTAGTATCATTATTACCACTCAAGACTTTAAAATATTTTAGATGATAAAATAATTAAAATTCTTTATACACCTTAAAAAGACTAATTTACTAACTTAAAAACATTTTTGAAATGGACCACACCAGTCCATACTAGCAGCAGACACCATGACCAAGCCATATAATATTATCCAGTCATATGATGATGCCAGGAGTAAAAGCATATAAAAAAATATAAAAAACATGACCAAAAGAACGCATTTTACTGCTAACTTTAAAATGTTTTGTGTAAATTTTCAAGTTAAGACTAATCGTTCAATTGAAATCAACGAACAATTCATTTACACAACAACAACTACAACAATCTCAAAAGTTGAATTAATCTTTTGGTTACGTTTTCTACTTGGTGCTGCTGCTCTTGGCTTTGCTTTGGATGAACGAGTGACTACTAGTCCAAGTTAGCGATGAAACCGAGTAACCTTAGACAAAAATAAACAGGCGCTATACTTGTACTCACCTCCACTGAAGTGTGTATGCTGGTGCTGTACGGTACGCTAGGATTAATGTGTGTGCGAGCAAGCGGGCGAGTACTTGGAATACATAGTGTAGAACAACGTAACAAGATTATCTTAATACACGTTGTGGGAGACTAATGAGTGCAAAAACTTTTCCAAAAAACTTCAAAATTCTCAACAACAGGCCAAGAGACACAAGAAACAAATTAAGAACGTAAGGCAGAAAAAATTAAGAAAATTTTGTCAAGTTTTGAACGACTATGGTGGATGGACTACTCGTATATTAGTCGAAACAATTATAGATCTAGAGCAAAAACTATAATATGATGTATTCTATTCTCTTAGTAGAAGGAAGGCATATAAAGAAAGACTTTATGAAAACCTTTTCCCTAATAAGTTTTTTTCAAATAGCTTGTTTGTTATCGTTAGTAAAAAATAATTTTAGCAAATTACACGATTTTAAATGTCAAGGATTTATTATTCATCTTGGTCCATAACTCTTTTTCTAGCGATGTTACCTTTTTTAAAGCGGTCATGTTAACCAAGAGCGAAAAAATTCTAAAGGGGTTAAATCCTTCTTAAGGACAGTTATATCTACCGAAAATTTATATCACGCAATACAGTCGCGATAGAACATGAACTTTGTGAATCCAACATTTCGAGAAATGTCAAACTCAAACCCTGATAACTATATGTAAAAAAGTTCTGAAAGGTTATTTAGCCAATAATCTCCTTTTTATGGATCTAGTAGTTTCGCAATATGTTAACGATTCCTAAAAATATGGTCATGCTTGTCCCTTGTTTGCCTTCCAATATAATGTATTCCTGCAGATACAGTATCTTATCCTGAAGTTTAAGTAATGGAGCTTGTTCGGGAGTAATTCGCTTCATTTTAATCTGTGAGCGAAATGTTACTGATGCTACATTTAAAATATTGAAGAAGCAGAGAGCCCAGTTGACAGGCGGTTTGTAAATATTCCAAATCTGAGTAGAGTTCTATTTTCGCAAGGGTAGTAACATAGAGCATAAATAGGACAGATACCATGAACAAAGTGTCTGCTGATAACGATAAGTTTCAAAATGTTCACTTGTTCAACTAGGATTAGGTGTTCTACTCAATTATGGTAAGTGTTAGTTCAACATCTTCTATATTGAATTTCTACTCAAGGGTTTCCAGCATCCTATTCTGTGTAATATGGTCTCTTCAAGATCATATTCCATAGAATAGGGAATCCCAAGTATTCTACAGAATAGGATCTCCCCAAGAACGTATTATGTAATCTCTCCATGATCCTATTCTATAAAATAGGGTCTTTCCATCGATCCTATTCTATTGAATAGTGTTTTTCCAAGATCGCTTCTTTTTAAGATCTGAGTGAAATACTATGGATATTTATTATGAAAAGTTGAAGATGCAGAGAGCCCAGTCGTCTGAGGGATATTAATCTAGGTCGCTTTCTCAATCTCTGACCAATTGAGTTAAAGTAAAAGTTATTTTCCCTCATTGGTTTTTAATTTTGTAACCTCTACAGGAAGTGACTCATACCATGACAAGACCTGAATCTTCTCTTTAAAATACAATTTAAAAAGAATTAAGAGTGCCTAAGAGCTCTGAACTTAGATGTTAAAATTAGTCTAAAACACCGCAACTAAACGATAATGCCTTAAGTAGGGTATAAAGTCACAAATTAAATAAATATCTAATATAGTGGGCGCAAGTGTTTAAGCACAAAGTTGTACATATAGGTTTCTCCTTTCTTTCTACTCCCCTAACACTTATCCACACATTTTCAAAATCATGATGATCCATTCATTTATGGCACTCATTGGAATAATACAAATTCATTCGCTCAAGCCTTTCTTTAGCAGTTTCTTAGTTTTGGTTTTCTTGTTGTTTGTTTTTATTTTTTGGCAGACAAATAGTATGCGTGCGTGTGCTTCATGTGTTCTTGTCAGATTACTCACTTTAACGAGCAGCATGTACAATTTTATGCATATCTTGGATATTTGTTGTTTTTGTTTCTCTTGTTTTTTTTCACTTAAAATTCTGCTCAATTTTTTAATTGAATTAGTTAAGACTTTGTTACCCTTTTACAGCCTTTTTCATACGGCTGGAAGTGAATCTCTCTGTCTGGCCATTTGTCCATTTTAACATCATGTACATAAACTAATGCTAAAACTTATCATAGAGTGCGTTTAAAGCCATCATTAATTGTGCCTGCAACATACAACTATGTGGCATGTACTAGGTATACCTATATGAATTTCTTCATGGCCATAAAGTTGTTGTTTGTATTTTAGCTTATCAGTTTACGCTTCTTTGGTGCGTTTTTTCCACATTTTCTTATGTTTTGTGTCGTTTTTAATTAAGCATAAATTTCATCAACTAAGATTATAATATATGATGCAAAGACATACCACACTCCCTCGTAACAATTTGGCGGCGGCAACGGCAGTACCAGCAGCTATAATCAGTGTTTATTTAAAGTTAGAAAGAAAAATGTTTTGTTGGAAAATTAAGCAACTGACTGGCTTTTTATTCGCATGTGAACTCAAATAGAAATTTGTTAAATAGCTCTCTCATTAATTAGGTCTACTTGTTTTGACGTATTTAAATTAAAATATTTTCTGCTAAAGTGATTATAGTTATAAAACACACGATTAATAGACTTCCATAGGAGTGTTAGGAAAATCATTATACAATTATTTCCTTGTGTGGATTGGGATCATTTAGCGATGAAGTTGGCCGGCTGGTAGATCGCCTGTTTGAACTTTTTGTGGTTATTGCAAGCAAAGCAATTTAATAACATTTTATAAAACAACTTTATCAAGTTTTATTTATTTTACTTTAAAAATCTCTTCTCATTGACAAGGAATTCGAGCACGCTGCAATAAACAAAAAATCAACACAATTCTCGCAATATTGAAAACTTTTATAATAATAGTATGAGGCAACATGTCAAACTTACATAACGACTTATTTGTCACAAAACAATGACTCAATACTTATAAACAGCAATAACACCAAAAAAATCTTTAGCTGCAAGACATAAAGGCGTCTGTATAAAGGAAAAAATAAAACGCAAAAGTCATATTTGTGAACAAAAAAACATTACAAAAATACAATGCTATACTCACACCCTTTAACTAATTTAACAAAAACAAAGTACTTTAAACGAACATGTTACCAAGAAAATACCCAAATAAAAACCAAAATTATGAACCCATAAATTAGTTTGAAAAATGAAAACCCAAAAAGTTTTTTTTTTTTTTTTGGTAATTGTGGATTTATTTTGATTTTTGTGTCGAAAAGTCTTTCCTCACTCCAGTAAACAAACTAATATATAATAAAGTTTCAAGTAGAGGTCCTTTAAATCCAGCTAAAAAGGAAGGATATAAAATCAACCTGTTTAATAAACTAAAAACCAAAACTTGTATGCTTTGCGTGGTCGCGCCAACAAAAGACAAATACAATTGTCTGATTTTATTTGTTTGTAAAATGTATATATATATATTTTTTTGTAATTTTACACTGTTTCTGTAAAAATAAAAAACACTTTAAATATTGTAACAGTTTACTGTATTTTGATGAAAATTATTATATAATTTATTTTAAGCTGCGACAAGGACGATTTGAAAACTCTCCGACATTTTGCATTAATTATATTTTTTTTCTTGTCCCGCTTATTGGAGATGTCCCTTAGATGTCCACCTGGTATCTGTGTTTATACCGAAAATCGCGGGAAGAGAATGTTCGTTAACAGACTGATAGATTGTGGATTCAATATTTGGGGAATAAGTTCGATGCTGTTGCCGAAAAGACAACAAATATCCATTAGAGAAGTGACTGTTGGGCTAAGCGTTGGGAATGGGTTGGTGTCAAATGTATATGGATGATGTGGTATACGGGCCCCCTCCACCCATATATCTAGAAAATAATTATCGGATGTTATTCTCAATGAATGTGTCCTTGTCATGAGATATTCAGGGTTGACTTTGTTTATACCAGAATTAACACAGTGTTTCCTCGTCTATAGGTACTGCGAGGTTGTAGATGTAAGTGATTGCATCTCGGAAGTTAAGAAAAGTTGCAAAAATGGTCAAAGATTGAATGAAATTTATCTATTGAACATGACTGACTTCCGAGTCCTCGGTTTCAAATGTTCTTTGGTTTCAAGTGTTATTTGGATTACATATTAATAAGACGATAATGCGACTAAACTTTATAAAATACTCCTTTAAAGTTCTCACGTGGTTAAACATTTGATCGAAAGAAATCCCACTTGTTGTGGTAGAAAGAATCTGAAAATCTTCTCTTTACTCCGATTAAGAATAATCTTAAGTACAATTCTGAGCTCTGAATTTTAAGGCTTTAGCTGGTAATGTGATAAATCTATCGCATATGATTGTAATTGCGACACAGTGCAGAAATGCGTAGACGGCTTAGGCAACATGTATACAAAAACAATACATATTAATTCAGGTAGCCTCTCATATCGCGGTAGAGAGAAGATCAGACTCCGAGCACTGAAATCGATGGGTTTATATTTTTCTTAATGTTGTGTCAGATCAATCGCATGAGGTTGCGATTGGCAAAGATAATCTATTAATTGATTAACCTCTTTACACATGTTCACCTAACATGACCGACAGATATGAAACTTCTCTCCACGACTTCAACTGTTGTTTGGTCATTCTTCAATCATCTTTGGTCAAACACTTTAGAGAGTAGGCTTATTTTACTTGAGGATTTAACTATCAGTCAGATTAATCTCTTTAGGCGGCTCATATATTATGGCATATAGCTCAGAAGCTTCTTTTGAATTACAATATAAGTAATTAGGCCTCTAATCTCTGAAATCGATACTTCAACTGTTCCTTGGTCACCGTCAAACAGTACGTAAAAGCAATAACTTGGATGCAATTTTGGTCCAGCAGCCATCTGTAGGAGAGATCTATCTTAACCAAATATTATTCCTACGTTCCTTTCTCTCTCGAAAACAGTGAGTCACATAATTAAATAAAATTCGTCCTGGGTAGTGCAGACAAGCTATTGCCTTCACTGTCTACATTACTATATTTCTTTAAACCATTCGTATGAACCTTCAGAATTCTACGATTGACCATATTGTTTTTATTTCAAAAATAACCAAGTGCTATTGATGTCATTTAGCAGGTTCTAATATTTTAATACAGACGTTTGTCTAAAGTTCAGTTGATCACTTAGATTTAGAAGAAAATTTTAATTCCAAACTTCTATCTAGATATTTTTCTTGATCGTAAGTAACTAGGATGTCTTCACAAAGAAAAAAAAAAACGAAATTGGGAGAGTTTCGCAATAGAAATGGTGTTTTCCAAAAGGAATCAGTAAAAGTTTAAGTTATCAAATGCATAGTGTGTTACATACATAGTAATTTTTTTGCTAACCAAAAAAATGTCATGTTAAAGTTTTCCTTTCCCTGATGTCTGTTGCTGTTTGTGTTGGTAACCTTTATTAGCTGATTTTTCATATGCCAAAGCAATAAACGTTAAATTTATAACCAAAATAATGTCAAAATAAACAAACACGAACTAGATTTTCCTACTTTTCATTTTTTTTTTCGCTTTTTGGGGGTTTCATACTTTATACCACCTTTATGTTTTTTGGCAATTTTTATTGAAGTTGTTCCTCAAAATGATTTTTATATTTTTGGTAATGGTCGTTAGACAGGACTTTTGTTTGTTGTGTTTTTCTTTCCTTATACTCCCGGACACTCTTACTCTTCTTGGTTTTATCCCTAGAGTGTCTGAATGGGAAATACTTGAAAATTTTTGATTGTTGGGTTTGAGTTTAATATAATTTTTTTTTTGTTTTTTCTTTCTTTTTTTGGTATTTCGCAAATGTCGTGTCTTTTTCAAGAGTTTTGCTATAATCCTTTGCTATATTAATAGCGTATACTTTTTTTATTGTTATTGTATTGTTGGCGTTTGTACACAGTAGAACTGATGATGTTGTTGGCGGTAATGGTGGCAATTGTAAATGTTCTTTTGAACTTTTGTAAATTTGCTTGTATCCGGATTAATTTTCGGCAAACAATATTTAGTAAGTTGCCTTATTTATTCCTTTTAATTTAACAGGAAAAATACTTTTTAGTCTCAACAACAAAAACTAGTCGTAAAAGGAGTAAAAGAGTGTTTTTTTTTTTTTTTTTGCTGAAAAACTTCTTGTCTTTAGCTGGGATAATCCAGTCTTTAAAATACAACAGCCAACAGAAGGCACGAAAAATAGTAAAAACAAATCATAGTATTAAAAAAATAAGGTCTACAACATTCTTTTATTTTTGTTATGCATTTCTCATTGTTTGTTTGTTGTTTCTTTTTGGCTAAAAAAGGAAAATCAACGTTGCTTTTCCTTTTGAAAACTCAATTGATAGAAGGATTAATGTTGAGTTATTCCAGGTGGGTTTTTTTCTGACGTTTATTTTGTCAAGGGGCCTATAGACTTGTCTGTAGTCTGGTGTAAGGACTTGTCTATAGTCTGACATAAAGACTTGTCTATAGCCTATAGACTGAGTATAGTCTGACCTACAAACATGTCTATAGTCTGCCTATGCATAGTCTGACCTATACTTTTTCTATATTCAGACCTATAGACTTGTCTATAGTCTGACAGATAGTCATTTCTATAGTCTGACCTATAGATTTGTGTGTTGTCTGATCTATTTACTTGTCCACAGTCCGCATATAGACTTGTCTATAGTTGACCTATAGACTTGTCTATAGTCTGACCTATAGACTTGTCTGTAGTCTGATCTATTTACTTGTCCACAGACCACATATAGACTTGTCTATAGTCTGACCTATAGACTTGTATATAGTTGACCTATAGACTTGTCTATAGTTGACCTATAGACTTAACTATAGTCTGACCTATAGATGTGTCTATAGTCTGACCTATAGACTTGTCTACAGTCTGATCTATAGATGTGTCTATAGTCTGACCTATAAATGTGTCTATAGTCTGACCTATAGATGTGTCTATAGTCTGACCTATAAACTTGTCAATAGTTTGACCTATAGACTTGTTTATAGTCTGACCCATAGACTTGTCTACAGTCTGACCTATATACTTATCTATAGTCTGACCTATATACTTATCTATAGTCTGACCTATAGACTTGTCTATAGTCTGACCTATAGACTTGTCTATAGTCTGACTTATAGACTTGTCTATAGTCTGACCTATAGACTTGGCTATAGTCTGACCAATAGACTTGTCCATAGTCTGACCTATAAACTTGTCTATAGTCTGGCATAAGAACTTGTCTATAGTCTGACCTATAGACCTTTCTATAGTCTGACCTATAGACTTTTCTATAGTATGACTTATAGACTTGTCTGATCTATTGACTTGTCCACAGTCAGCCTTGGACTTGTTATAGTGTGACCTATAGACTTGTTTGTAGTCTGACCTATGGACTTGTCCATAGTCTGACCTATAGACCTGACTATAATCCGTCCTGTAGAATTGTCTATAGTCTTACCTGTAGAATTGTCTGTTGTTTGACCTATAGACTTGTCCTATTTGACTATAGTCCGACCTATAGACCTATCTATAATCTGATTTATAGACGTGTCTATAGACTGACCTCTGACTCTTCTATAGTCTGGACTCATCTACAGTCTAGTGTATGGGCCAGTTTATAATCTGGCCTATCAACTTATCTAAAGTTTGTCCTCGTGCATAGTCTAATAGACTATGTCTGTCCTATCGACTCGCCCATAGTATTGTATACAGTCTTGTCTATAATCTAGTCTGCAGTATTGTCTATAAACTGATCTATATTTTATACACTCATCTATAGCCCGGTTCTTAGATTCGACTATAGTATATTCAAGGCCCCGTCAATGTCAACTCCTTTCTTACATTTTGAAAAGCTTTTTGTTAAATTTCTTTGTAGTTCACTTTTCTTTCTTCTTCTTTTTTGACTAAATGTCTGGGAATTTTTATACTTTTTACGTTGAACCACATAACGGAAATTTTAATTCTTTTTATTTGTTTTATATTTACAACTGAACATCAAACTAATTTACGCTAATGTCAACGAATTTTTTTCTTCTTGCAAACAATTCTTTGTCATTTCTTATTTTTGTTTTTTTTTTATTTTTTTGGTTTGTTTTAGTTCCGAAAAAGTCAAATATTAGAGGAAATCTAAGACACCCTCAAATTGTAGGAATGTTTAGATGCAAAAGGAAATCCACTACAGCAATGAGAAGAATGAAAAAAAAAAAAAAAAAATAATGCCAACAAATTATGACATATCATTTTTCTTTGGCGCCATCTTGGAATTGTTTAAATTTTGTTTGTTTAGTTTAACGAAAAGAAAAAAAAAACGTCACCACAACAAAATTTCTATTCCGACAACAAACTTTAAGACAATAAGAGAAATGAATGGTTATTTTGTTTGCAAAAGATTATTCTTTTTTTTTTGAAAGATAGGGAATTTTTGAATGCACACACTGAAATCAAATGCATTTGTTATTGAAAATATTAGCAAAGAAAAAGTAAATAAATACAAGTTTAAATGCAAGAATCTGTTTCAGAGGTTTAGACAAATGACAGCATATTATAAAATGATAAATTTATTGATATAACAAAATACTAATCAAAATGAGTTTTAACTTTAAAATAAAGTTTTTTTTTACGTTATAAAAATTCGGTATTTTTATTTAAGTTCCCAAATACTAGATAAATATGCATTTCAAGGTTTTTTTTGCCTGTTACAAATTAGCTTAGTACTTTTCAAATACTAACGTTCCATTCCTACTATAAATAAGCATTACAACTACTAATAAATGCAAAAAAAAAAAATGTTTATTATTTTATTGCCAACAAACAATTTTTTATCTCCTACAATGGTCATATTTTTGTCATCTTTCTTTATTTATGCGATAAAGAAAACAAGTATGCGCCGCATAATTTTCGCACTCCATTTGCACAGTTGGCACCGCTTCGTATCGCAAACACCGACAGTCAGGCATACAAGAAAAAACACACCACCAACAGACGCCTCCGATAGACGTCTTCTTATTTTTGTTGCATAGTAAGTTGCAAAAACAAGGTGCATGTTTGATTATAAACAACCAATAAATTCATTCATATCTGACATTTAATTTGTTATAATGAACATGAAACTGACTGTTAAAGTGTTTTACGAGAATCTTGCGAAATTGTACTAAATTTTAAGAAGCGTTATTTTTATGAAAACAAAAAATTAAACATGAAATAATATTAATTAATAAGTATTATTATGATGATGATGCAACAAATATTATATGCATGCATTCGAACAAATTTGTTATAAAGTCTTGTCAAAAGATAAATATGCTTAGGTTTATGCCTGAATGTTTGTTGAGTAAAAAATTTAAAAGAGTTCAATAGCGAATTTTATAAATACTTTCTCATAGAGTGATTACACCCCTGCACCTCTCTCAATCGCCATCAACTCATTTCCTTCATAGCCACAGTCGTTTCTCTGAGGGGTATCTTTTATAATTTTCGACAACAGCATTGAATTTTTACCAAAATATTGACTTTAGCTTGAATCAGTCTTTAAACTAACAATCTCTTCCGGTGATTTAGGTCCAACAGCCATCGCATACACATCGAAGTAATATCTCCAATAACCGACAGAAGACAAATTGCGTAACCCTTAGCTACGGGCCACCGGTTCCCGTGATATCAGATAATATGGGTTCTCTTCTTTGAACGCGTGTCAATGACACCACAAGTTTATAGATCCACGCCACGATGTGGCGTATCTTTTATCATTTTCGGCAACAGCATCGAACTTTTCCCGAAATATTGACCATAGCTTGTATCAGTCTTTAAACTAAAAATCTCTTCCAGTGATTTAGGTCCTACAGCCACCATATACACCTCAAAGGAATATCTCCAATAACCGGTACAATACAAAATCCGTAACTCTGAGCCACCAGTTCCCATGGTATAATGTAATATTGATTCTCTGCTTTAACCGCGTGTCAATGACACCACAAATATATAGATCAAGACCACGATGTGGCACTGATCAAGAATGGTTCACAGACTAAAAAGACGAGTGTTAATGTTGGTTCCAAAATTAAAGGAATATCCTAGAAATGAACGGTATTTATCGGAAATGTAAATAGGGGAAAACCAAAATCATAGGTAGCCAAATCTGTTCTGGTAATGGTAACCTGCTGGAACTTCCTCATATGCCACTTTTGGTAAGCAGAACAGACGCTGTGGGATGAATAAAACGTAATGTTACGGTGCCCAAATTAATTGGAATGAATCCAATGCAGATTAAGGTGCTTTAATGTATTTCTCTTGATATATAAAAAGTTTCGGACCACATAAAGGGTTGAAAATGATTACAAATCTAATTAGGTTTTTTTTAATTGTATACAGAAATATCTTCTCATTCTTATGTGACCTTTGGAGGTTATATCGAACTATCTAAGAACATAAATTTTCGTCCAACTACTTTTTTAAAACAACTGCTTTACTGCTTGGCTTTCATGCCAAAATAATTAACTATATAAATTCAAGCATTTGGTGACTACTGATTGAATTGTTTGACACATATTCGATGTTAAATCTATAAAACAACGACACCGCAAAACAGCATTGGTTTCATTACAACAAAATAAAAATGTTGTTAATATACTTACACACATAATTTCGTACTAAACCAGCAATTTGTTTATAAATTTAACATTTAAAAATTTTGTATATTAATTAAACACAACCAAAAAAAAAAAAAACACTCAATCGACAAAAAAAATTGGCATGAACCAAAATGTAATTGTATGCAATAAGTGTTTGCGCCGGCGCATCTTTATTTAATTTTATTATTGCAGTTGCTGTTATGTTCTTTAACGTACTCATCGCCGTCGTAGCCGTATCAATTCAACTCATGTCCATCATTATGTCAACGCATTGAATAAGCGTGTCAATCAAGATGCAAGTGCCACTGATACTGATGCGATGCGCTGGTTATACATTGTTCTACGAGAGCTACTTAAGTAGTTCTTTATTGTTGTGTGTGCTCTCGCTGTCCCCTCTCCTCTGGCACACCAATCGATTGCTTTTATTGATGACAATTTGATTTTGAGTTTTGTGGCAAGTACAAACAGACATACACTCTCATTACAAACACACATACACACACACACACACACGGTGCAACACACAGTGACAAGTTGTTGAAATGATGAAATGATTTATAGGTTTTAAATTCAATTTTAATGAGATGCGACAATGTACCTCTACTATTCGTTTTATTGGTTTTTATAATCTACACTACTATGGTGTAGAAGGTATTTTGAGTTTATGGTGATATTTGCAACAAAAGGTATTCGTAAAACTTAAGTCCTTCTGTCTGTATATTTAAACCATAAATATTTATTTAATGTTAATCATTTCAATTTAATTGCAGTTAGACTTAATTTCTGAGAATTCATATTGGAAGCAAGTTTTTATAAATTTATTAAGATGCCTTTCAGAATTACTTTTTCATGAGAAATGTAATGCCTTGACGATTTTAGTGTACAAATACAGTGGAACAGACTAAAGTATTAAGATATCCAAAACCTCTATCAGCATTTATAGTGGCCATTAATAGACCTAATCATCCTATTATAGGAGCTCAATAAACAAAACAGTTTATCTTTTATAAATCGCCTAGAAATGTTTCGCAAAGATTGTTTATAACTAATGTAGAGTATGTTATATTTCAGTATTGCCAACTGTTTGTATTTAACATTTCATGCTGGTAGTTTTTCTATCTAATTAAATCTAAATCGTAGTATGGGTCATGTATTCATAACATGATTATATTCTATTTAAAACAAGTAGGAAAATATAGTCGGTCATGGCCGACCATATAATACCCTACACCATGAGTATATTTAAAAAAATTTTTATTTTAAAGTATTTAAGCAATTTATTGATAAAAAACAAATTTTCTAAATGAGGCTTTATATAGGAGTATAGGTCAAACATGGGCCGATCCTCATTAAATTTGGGAAAGGGATATATTTTTAAATAATATGTAGTTAGTTATGTTGAGTTTCATTGCGATACAAATGGTTACAAGTCAATTTTAGACGTTTAAGACATTTTTGGAAGGGGGGTTTGTATGGGGGCTAGGGTCAAATTAGAGCCGATCATTACGAAAATCTGCAGTTTCATTTATACTTATATAAAACTTATTTGTGCCAATTCTTAGACAGGTAATAGTATATTTGACGTAATTACGGCATAAAAATCCCAAATCGGGAGGTACGGTTGTATGGGGGCTAGGTGAAATAATGGACCGATTTCAACTATTTGCCAAAAAACATGCTTGGTACAAATTTCATCAAATTATCTTGAAAATTGCGGCCTGTACCTTGCGCACAAGGTTTACATGGACAGCCAGCCGGACAGACGGACGGACATGTCTTAATCGACTCAAAGTGATTCTGAGTCGATCGGTATACTTTAAGGTGGGTGTAGGACCAATATTTGTGTGTGTTACAAACATCAGCACAAACGTATAATACCCTCCCCACTATAGTGGTGTAGGGTATAAAAAGTTGAAATTTTTGGAAAATTATTCATTAACTTGGAGGAAAAATTGAAAAGGGTATTTTGATGAAAATATAATTAATTATTAATGGACTTTCTAAAATTTCAATGTTATAAAAGTAAATCTTGATAGTAAATTTTTGCAGATTTACAAAACAAGTTTACTCAGAAGGGACCTCTTCAATAACCGGTACGAGATAAAGTTTGAAACTCTGATCTATGGGCTACGCTTGCCGTGATACTAGTTCGACTCCATATCAAATTATTCCAAGGACAGACCGAGAATACATATGACCATCCTCAGTTTATAGTTCCGGCAGACTAGAGATATTGGTAGCAAATCTTTTTCCTGGGATCACTATTTTTATTTGTTCTAAAAGTAGACCGATTTGTCCCATCTTCAATATGGTAGCACCTCTTTTTCCCGGGATCACTATTTTTATTTGTTCTTAAAGTAGACCGATTTGTCCCATCTTTAATATCGAATATTTTTGATCAACAGGGATTATTGTTTAAGAAATTCACTTTCCAGATCTATACTACGACTACCTGTAACAAGCAGATATAGCTAGATAGTCTTAAAATTGTTTAAGAACCCAGAATAGACAGATACAGATTGTAAAATTAATGTGTTAAACAAAGTATGACAAAATCGAATGTAAAATATTTGACAATTATAATATATATGTAGTTGTGCTAGTTGAAAACGTCCGACTTTTACACTCAATACCTAGGTATGAATGTATATTAAAACCCTACAATTAAAAAAAATTTGGATATTCGTGTCTTTTCAGAAATTACTGATTTTTGTTCGTTGCATAATTTAAATAATTTTTATAAATTTCAAGCAAATAAATAATATGCATGCATTTAATGAAAACAACATTTTTTCCAAGAAATTATAAAATTTTCAATTCCCAGAATTCTAAGTACTATGGAAATAAGTGTTTATTTAATGATTTCGTTGAGCTGGTTTTTAATAAAGAAAGCGAAAATTATACATTTTGTTATTGCTATTTATTATAAATATTTATTATATAGCAACAATAAAATTGTTGACTAATATTTAAAAATGTGTATTACATTTATAGTCAGAGCACGTAACTGCTTTTTGTCCCCCACCAACGCAAGCCTTCGATAGCCGTGATCGTCTAGTGGTTAGGACCCTACGTTGTGGCCGTAGTAACCCAGGTTCGAATCCTGGTCACGGCAATGTGTAATAACATTGTCACGGAAAGAAGGTGTGTTTTTTTTGTAACAAATATTTAAACAGATTAGAATCAGATAAAATTTTTTTCTAATTTTATTGAGAAAATATGCTCAGCAAAAACATGGCAATGACTTGTACCTACTCAACATACCGTCGAATTATTAATTCTAAGTTTTTTTTTACAGAAACGAAAAAATATGTACCCAGTGGACCTTTTTAGCAGGCGATCATAGTAAGTACTTAACTAAACCGCTTTCGTAAGTGAGCGTGGTAAGTACTTGCCTCCAATATCATCACCGTGCATATTAACAATGAGTTAAAATGCAATTTTTAGCATTTTAACCTCTTAAGCTATATTCACACCTATCAAATATTTGATGAAATGACTTGACCCTATTAATTCTAAGTTGTGGATATTATGAGTGAAAAATGAGTGTAAACTAAATTTCCATCTCTGCTATATAATTTTGTTTACAATAATTAATCTTAACTAATTAATTAATCTAATTTCAAATCAACTTTCCCAACTGCTAAATTAGTTGGAATCGTGGACAAGCTTCCAATAGCCGTGATCGTCTAGTGGTTAGGACCCTACGTTGTGGCCGTAGTAACCCAGGTTCGAATCCTGGTCACGGCAATGTGTAAAAAGCATTGTCACGGAGGGAGCATCTTTTTTTAAATAATTATTTAATTTATCACAAAATAAAATTTGTTTCCTCGAAGCATACAATTTCATACAAAATTTATAATTAAACATATCTTTCAAACATATAAACATATTTATTAATCTATGTCTTTAGTAATTTATCTCTAATACTACAATTAAATTTCTTTCAGTGTACACATTTTAATCACAAATTTGTCATTGACATTAAAAATGATATAATGTAAAATTATAAGTTACGCAATAAATTTCTTGATAATTTTAAAAATATTCAAACATTTGTACGCCAGACTGACATACATACACACTTATGAAAAAGCTAAAAGCTGTATTTCTTGTAATAGCGAAAAAGCTTTAATTTGTCTACTTGCATGTTTAGTCACTAAACTTTAGTGTGTGCTTTTCTATAAAAGTTTGTACTTGCTACTGTTTGCTTATGCACGTTTTGTTGTGTGTAGCTAGCGTTTGTGTATTATTAACACCCGGTGTAAACATACCTTCGATAGCCGTGATCGTCTAGTGGTTAGGACCCTACGTTGTGGCCGTAGTAACCCAGGTTCGAATCCTGGTCACGGCAATGTGTAAAAAGCATTGTCACGGATGAAGGTTTTTTGTTTTTTTTATTTTATATATTTGGGTAATTTCGTGTCAAGTAAAAATCGATGTCTTCCGATTTCGATGAAATTTGCACCAATGCTAGTACTATAGGATAGTAGGCCAAGAACTGCCAGAGTTAAAGGGGGTCGAAGTTGGACATTTTGATCTCACAGGGTTTTATTCAAATTACCTACCTGGTCCTAGCAACAGTTGTTCAAAGGAGTTCAGATTGCTATTTCTTCACTTGGGTCACTTGACATGAAATTGGCCATTTATGTTCTGGAATTTTTTAAGTTTAGAAATAATTTTAGGACATTTCAATGAGAATAGATCTATAATAGTTACGTGGGGAAAATATTGGGAAAACAATCACTTTTAATGAATGAACCGGTAATGAATCAATTAGAAATAAAGATATTTAGCCAATTACATTTTGAAGACTTTTGGAACCGATCCTTATAAAATTTGGTAGAGAGGATTTGGTTCCTATAAAATTTACTTATGTCGATTTTTATTGCTATAATGATGATAAAGTCATTATCTGAAGGGGTCATAATACGAGGGTTACGGTCAATTATTTACCGATCCTTATAAAACTTAGAAGACTTAAGAGCTTAATATGACACAAGTGTTTGGCGCATCAAAATAATTGTATTTTTAAGCCAGTATAACTAGTAGACTTTTTAAAAAATATTCCGGGAGGTTAGGTGAAATCGTAGATTAATATTACCCATTTTCAATATGAAACTATTTGAATCTATAAGTTATATTTGTAGAATATTTCAGGTCTCTAGTTCCTCCCGTATTTTCTACTGATACAATGTTAATAATAGACCTCTTATAGCCAATCGAATCGATTCCGTAACCGTTTTACAAAAATGTGACCGAAGATTTGTGTAAAAGAATCTACAATATGGCGGAAATCAGTTCGATATAAATTTTCATTATACATGCTTTAACGTTCAGCAAAATTAATAAATTGTAAACAAAATTTAAAAAAATGAGTTCTTCATTGCATTAAACCAATAATTAATTGAATTAATTTGTCAAACGGAATGATTTTATTCTTTCAATGATATAATAAGATTTTTTTCTTCTTCTGCTGGTTGATTTTTAAAATGTTACAAAGGGCTTAGAAGTTTTTATTCTAGTTTTTTTTACAAAATCTGATAACGTTATATATTTACAAAGTGGAAATAAGTTTTTTTTTATATAAATTAGAAAAAACTTTGAGTTACAAAGCGCAAAATATGTACGTTTTGCAATGTAATTTTTTTATCAGTCTATAAAAGAGTTGTGCTGCTTTATTCTAACATGAAATTTTTTTATATGTACATATGTCGTTGTCTATAGCAATAGATGAATATGATGTGTCCTGTTTAATTAGAATTTCCTTTTTAAAAGCCATAAAATATTTCCTTTGCTTAGTTTTAATAATATTTTGTTTTTCTCCAACATTCACGTAGATGTATTAATTTTTCCCTCTTGTATCTCTAACTGAATATATTCCAATTCAATTATTTTGCCGTTGAAAAGAGAAAAAAAACTATGTTAAAAAATTGTATTTAACGTGGAAAAAATTAAACACAGAAAACAAATCAAGCGCGATATTTGCTATAAAACCATTTCACATCCTGTACCACTTCTAAGAAAATTTTGTTAACCATCATTGAAAGACTTGTTTAATGGTCAGTGAGGTATTGAAGTATTTGTGTATATTGAGGGCATCGGTTTATAGGGGCCCTTATATAAATAATGATGTCCTGATGTATGAGATAGATAGATAGATAGATAGATAGATAGATAGATAGATAGATAGATAGATAGATAGATAGATAGATAGATAGATAGATAGATAGATAGATAGATAGATAGATAGATAGATAGATAGATAGATAGATAGATAGATAGATAGATAGATAGATAGATAGATAGATAGATAGATAGATAGATAGATAGATAGATAGATAGATAGATAGATAGATAGATAGATAGATAGATAGATAGATAGATAGATAGATAGATAGATAGATAGATAGATAGATAGATAGATAGATAGATAGATAGATAGATAGATAGATAGATAGATAGATAGATAGATAGATAGATAGATAGATAGATAGATAGATAGATAGATAGATAGATAGATAGATAGATAGATAGATAGATAGATAGATAGATAGATAGATAGATAGATAGATAGATAGATAGACTTTTTAGTTTTCAGAAGTTAAGCAAAACTTTAATCACTTAGAGATTTAAAGTATTTATTTCTAAACTAGCCATACCCAATGTGCTTTGCTACCCTAAAAACTATATAAATAAAAATCCAATTTGCGACTTTTGATGATTCAAGCTTTAACAGTTTCCCAGATATACGAAGTTTTATATTTAATTCATATGGGAGGTGCCAAGCTCCTACTGAAAGTCCGACAATTTATTACCCAAATGTCCATATAGATGTCACAGTTCATCGTGCATTTGAAGATTTTAGCTCTTATAGTTTACCAGATGTACTTAATTCAAATGTTAGAAATACTAATTTAAGATTTTCTTTATATGGGAGGCGTCACGCCTACTCTATCTCTTGCAGATTCTGAGATATGCTACTATTAATACATGTATAATAGGTGGGCGTGGCATGACGCTCACTTAAAATTTTTAAGTAAAAATTAGTCTATAATTCCGTGCAGACATACAGAAAGACTCTTTGATAATTTCGGAAAATTCTGTCCAGTCGTTGAACTCTCTATAAAGTCCAAACAAGCAAACAAATTAATTTTTTATTTATAAAGATACTAGGAACTACTAGCGTCATTTTAGGCACTTGGCGATCACTATACATATTGTACTTCAAAGATATTGGAAAAGGCCCCTCTAAATAATTCCTATGAATATCTCCATGTATTGCAGACTCCTGCTGCTACTATGCCTCTAGTGTGTCATTCCATAACCATGTAGCTTCATTTATAGTTTGTTTATTTTTTCCTACACACATATTTATTATTATCAACGAAAAAATTCCCTATAAACAAAGATATAAAAAAATTGTATTGGAAAAATATAATATATACAAGGAAAGATATACACAGATCCATTGTTAGATCTCAAACATATCTACATACTCATAAACCGTTAAAAGCAAGTATATAAAATTGCATACATGTGTATATATATAGAATATGTAGACGACAATTTTTTCATTATCAATATTATTAAGTTCGGAAAACTTCTTACCCCACTCCTAATAGAACGTAACAAATGCCTTTGATATAGATTTTAGCATTGATGAACATGTGAGTAAAAGGACGAAATTTTATATAGAAAAACTGCTGTGCGCAAATAAAAAAAGTGGATATAAAAAACACAACATTGATATACAATTTTTTTCTTGTGCCACTTTTTTATCATTTATAGAAACTTTTGCATTCAATGGAAATTGTATGAGAAAAAATGAAATATAAAACTTTTTTTCTATAGTAAAAAAAAAACAGTTGCCAATACTCATAAGGATGTGTGCTGTTTTGTAGTTATTTGTATGTAGGTGTATGTGTTTTTATAATGGTATTGGTGGGTTGTTGCAGTAATTAATGATTGCTCCACCACATATATACATACGTATCTTTGTACATGTTGGTTATTTTTTCTTACTCTGGGTAACTATGGGCGTTAGCTCACCAAAAAATCATGTTCCTTGCCTTAATTTTATGCTGCATCGATGCTTGTTTTGCCGATGCCGATTTTTATTCACTTGCACATTTACCAAAGCCAAAGAACACCAACTACTCCTCTCAGCTTTTTATGGCACATCTGTATAATTGTCTGTCCTTGGTCACAGTCAGTTATCCTTTGCTATTGGTTAGTGCGGCATTTTATCGATGTTCAATGTGTTTTTTTTTTTCATTCGTTTAACTACTGCCCCATGTACCTGCCACATATGTATCGCGCGGTCTTTAGTATTGTTGGTAATATTATTGCGAATATTGTTTTATATTTTTGCATATTCATCAAGGATAAATAAAGCGCAATGGGTGCACACTGTGTATCCTTGTGAGGCTTATATAGATGCATGTGTTTGTAAATGGTATTTTGCATATGTACTTGTTTCTGTGTGTTTGGTCAGTTGTTATTACCCCTTTTTGTTGCTGATTGCTGCTGCTGATGATGACTACAACCAACATGTATGTGCACTGTTTACCGAATATCGATGCGCTTTAAATATTGTGGATTGTAGTGAATGTTATTTCACCCTCTCTATATAGTTATATTTTTTTATTTTCTTTCCAGTTTGTTGTGTGTGAACTTTGTTGTTATTTTGTATTTTAGCCTGTAACAATTAGTGCAACCAACAACATACTCGCATGTCGTGCACAATTTGTTGTGTATTTATTTGTGGGAGGTTTTGTGGAGGCTGGTCAATATTGGTGTTATAGTTTATTTGACGATTGTTATCCTTAATCGGTTACAAATTGTAAAGTTTGTTTATTTAACTCAAACTTTGAAATTCTTAAAATACTTCTTTATCACCAGTTATAGGGATAAATTAAGGACATCTTCATATTCATATGTAGAAAAAAATTAGTATGGAAATTTTGTTTTATAAACCTTTTATAAAGTAAAATGTTGCTTATAAATAAGATAATTAATAATTAAGACGTCACAGTTGCTTCTAATCAGTTTTTGTGAGCAGATATCAGGGATTTAATAGTATTATAAGAATTCCCTAAAGATGTCAATGGGCGTAACCGATCCCGTTTCATATGTTATTTTTATATTGATATATTTTTGCTATTTAAAATGTTGACTATTGTATCAGGCATGGAAAATTGCACTTTTGAAATGATGATAAATTTTTCCAAAATTGTAATTTTTAGAATTAAAATTTCTGAATTATATGTCAAAGTATTTAGCACAGTCCTTGAGCTGGCCTATTGACTGATGTATAGACTAGCCTATTGACTGGTTTATGGACTAGACTATTGAAAAGTCTATTAATTGGTTTATTGTCTAAGGATTAGTTTGTTGACTAGTAGTTGACTATTGATATGTCTATTGACTTTTGTGTGACTAATCTATTAACTAGTCCATATAGTAGTCTATTCTATAGACTACTGATATCTGTGTAAATAGCTGCATATACATACATATGACTTGTCATTGAGTTCGAATAGTTAATTATCTCAGGAGTCAATTAGTTTAAGATTAAAATGGACATTTCGTGAATTCGTATTGTAAATGTTACAGATCTGAGTACAAGTAAAACTTGGGACTATTAATTATCAGAATTCGGAATATTAAGAAGACTATAATTATGGTAAATTTTATATATATCTGAAAGATTACAGCAGAAAGCTATGTCAAATATGTACTTCAACAGACTTTTGATTTTCTAATTCTAATGCCGATTACTCGATTCGCTTATAGCACAACACAAACATTGCATGTGTGTGCAAACCAATAACAACAACAAAAAATTAAAAAATAGTAACCAACCACACATATGCACCCTCTTGTTGACTTTGGAAACTATGGCTCAATATGCAAGGTGCGGTTTAACTGAATGAAATAAAATCGAAAAACAAAAAATAAAATGATGATAACGGCATATAAAAACAGCAAGGAAAACAAAAGGAACAAATCGAATATAGACACCCACTACATGGAAACAAGAAAAAAAAACGTGAAAACTTAAATTGCAGGCGGCTCACTTTGGTAAACCAACAACATAAAAAGGCATTACGGCAGGAAAAAGTCTAAAAAAAAGTAAGCAACAAACAAATTTGCAAAATGCCCAATGAATGCAAGTGAAAAATGGACAAATTTTTTAGATAAATACAAATAATCCATGAAAGCTGTAAAGAAAAATACACACGCCATTTACGTTATTTAAAATACAATTTTGATTTGCTTAATAAAGTGTTATTTTACTAATTTAAACGTATAAAACTCTTTGGTTTTAAGAGTTAAAATTTAAAATATTGATTTTTAGTCTATGTAACCTTTTTTCGGTAATATTAGTATACGACAAGTCGTTTACCTTTATTTTACTTATATGTGGGTTTTTTGTTTCACATTTCCAATTTTATTTTAATGGAACAAATTCATATTGTTTGTTTAGAAATAACCATTGTACGATTACCACAATCCAGACATAAGGATAGACAGAAAATATATATACATTTCTAGCAGACTACTTACTCATAACGTTTTGATGTGATGATGGTCAGCCAGCCAGTTTGCCTTCGATCTCACACGGTAAATTATATCGGAAAATTTTAGTCGTATTTGACATGTATCCACATTTAAATCTTTATAACGATGATGGGAAATACTTGTTAAAAAATTCAAACATTTACTTCCGTTATACATATTTTGTATTTTAAAATCGCCACTATGATTTCATTTGAAAATATTGGTTATGGGAAAAGTATTACTTCAGTATTTGGCTTTATATTAATATAAATAATGAAAAATTTCAAAATGTTAAAATTTCTATACAGTTGATCTAGAATTGAACTAAAACTGAACTAGAACTGAAGTAGAATTGAACTATAATTGAACTAGAACTGAACTAGAATTGAACTAGAACTGAACTAGAACTGAACTAGAACTAGAACTGAACTAGAACTGAACTAGAACTGAACTAGAACTGAACTAGAACTGAAGTAGAACTGAACTAGAACTGAACTAGAACTGAACTAGAAATGAACTAGAACTGAACTAGAACTGAACAAGAACTGAACTAGAACTGAACTAGAACTGAACTAGAACTAGAACTGAACTAGAACTGAACTAGAACTGAACTAGAACTGAACTAGAACTGAACTAGAACTGAACTAGAACTGAACTAGAACTGAACTAGAACTGAACTAGAACTGAACTAGAACTGAACTAGAACTGAACTAGAACTGAACTAGAACTGAACTAGAACTGAACTAGAACTGAACTAGAACTGAACTAGAACTGAACTAGAACTGAACTAGAACTGAACTAGAACTGAACTAGAACTGAACTAGAACTGAACTAGAACTGAACTAGAACTGAACTAGAACTGAACTAGAACTGAACTAGAACTGAACTAGAACTGAACTAGAACTGAACTAGAACTGAACTAGAACTGAACTAGAACTGAACTAGAACTGAACTAGAACTGAACTAGAACTGAACTAGAACTGAACTAGAACTGAACTAGAACTGAACTAGAACTGAACTAGAACTGAACTAGAACTGAACTAGAACTGAACTAGAACTGAACTAGAACTGAACTAGAACTGAACTAGAACTGAACTAGAACTGAACTAGAACTGAACTAGAACTGAACTAGAACTGAACTAGAACTGAACTAGAACTGAACTAGAACTGAACTAGAACTGAACTAGAACTGAACTAGAACTGAACTAGAACTGAACTAGAACTGAACTAGAACTGAACTAGAACTGAACTAGAACTGAACTAGAACTGAACTAGAACTGAACTAGAACTGAACTAGAACTGAACTAGAACTGAACTAGAACTGAACTAGAACTGAACTAGAACTGAACTAGAACTGAACTAGAACTAGAACTGAACTAGAACTGAACTAGAACTGAACTAGAACTGAACTAGAACTGAACTAGAACTGAACTAGAACTGAACTAGAACTGAACTAGAACTGAACTAGAACTGAACTAGAACTGAACTAGAACTGAACTAGAACTGAACTAGAACTGAACTAGAACTGAACTAGAACTGAACTAGAACTGAACTAGAACTGAACTAGAACTGAACTAGAACTGAACTAGAACTGAACTAGAACTGAACTAGAACTGAACTGAACTAGAACTGAACTAGAACTGAACTAGAACTGAACTAGGTTAGGTTAGGTTAGGTTAGGTTGATAGGAGGATGTATACTACATCAAATCCGAAGAAATACACCTAGGCCACTATCGGGCCTGTTGTGCGCTCCAATTCAAGAAAAAAAAAAAAAAAAAAAAATTGTTTACTGAATGTTCAGAAACTCAGTTTCCTGGACGTAATTCCTAAGAATCTTCCAATCGGTGTTGGTTAAGAATGTTATTTCCGGAATAACATCACTTCCAAGATACTTGGATCTAACTTCGACGAATGCCTGACAATGGCAAAGAAAGTGCTCCAGAGTTTCACTGTCCTCTCCACATGCTCTACATTCGTCTGAATTCGCACGTCCAATTTTGTATAGATGTGCTCGTAATCCTGTGTGTCCACTGAGAATACGTACCATCATACTAACCTCAGACTTGCTCATTTTGAGAAGATTTCTCGTCTTGCTCTCATCAGGGTCACCCCATAGAATCTTTGTGGTTCTACCCACCGTTTCATTATTCCAAGAGGCCTTATGGGATTCTCTCATCCATATTTTTAATTCAGCTTTTGTTGCGTCGAATGGTTTTGCGTTTGTCAGGTTAACTACATCGAGCTCCCTTCCCTTTAAAGCTATTACATTCGCCCTTTCGTTGCCGATTACTCCCGAGTGGCCTGGTACCCATATGATGTGAACCTTACCTCTGGGAGAGTATTCAGTTAAAGCTTTCTTACAATCCAATACGGTCTTAGATTTAATTCTATCACCTGATATCGCACAAATTGCCTTCTGGCTGTCGGTAAATATATTAAGCCCTGTGGGCGCCATATTTATTCTAATCCAATTTACACATTCCGTTATTGCTCGTACTTCTGCCTGGAAGCTTGTGTTATGATTAGGTAAACGGTGGTATATTTCTGTTTCTGGGTCTTCAATATAGAACCCCAGACCCACTTTGTCCCCTAATTTAGAGCCATCCGTGTAGCAACGGATTCCTACTGGTATTTGCTCTAATGTTCCGCTTGACCAAGACATTCTATCTGGGATTAGCGTTTCAAAGTTTCCGACATATTCAGTGTCTGGTATGCGATCAGGCACGTCCGATGAATGTGTATAACCTTCCAATGTGTCCAGTATACATTGATGACGTGTCCTATAACCGTTTTTGGCCAATTCGCCTAAAGTAAAGAGCCGTTCGGCTGTAAGCGCCGCCTCATATCTTATATATGTTTCAATGGGTGGAATATCTAGCAACGTTTCCAGAGCCTTGGTTGAAGTAGTACACATGGCACCACTTATACCCAAGCAGCATGTACGCTGAACTCCCTGTAGTAGTTTGATATTACACTTTTTGTCCAAAGCAGTCCACCAGATTATTGAAGCATAAGCTAGAATTGGTCTAATTACACTTTTATAAAGCCAATTTGTGATAGTAGGACTAAGACCCCATTTCATGCCTATGATTCTCCTACATATCGCCCAGCACCGATGTGCCTTGTTGATCCTATCCTCTATGTGGTGTCTCCATTTTAATTTCCGGTCAAGTATTACACCTAAGTACTTAACTTTGTCTGTCACCGGTATCTTCTTGCCCAAGAAGCAAGGTTCAGTATATGTAGAAATTTTTGTCTTTCTTGTGAAAAGACAGATTTCCGTCTTCGCCGGGTTAACATTGAGGCCTCTCGGTTGAGCCCAGCTCAAGGCCGTATTCAGAGCTTCCTCAGCTCTTCTACACAAGTAATTTGGATCCTTTCCCTTTAAAAGTATTACGACATCGTCTGCATAGCAGACAGGTCTAAGTCCTTTCTCGGTTAGGGTCCTTAGGAGGCTATTAATCGTGGTGACCCAGAGTAAAGGTGACAAAATGCCACCCTGTGGTATACCGCGAAATACCTTTTTCCTGATAGTTATATCGTACATCTCGCAGCTTATCCATCTGTTCCTTAGCATGTAGTTGATCCAGTTACGGAGCACCCGGTCAACATAAAACTGGTCTAGGGATTGGATAAGGGTATCAGTGTGCACGTTATTGAAAGCGCCTTCGATGTCAATGCATACTGCCAGTGTATACAGTTTGCTATCGAAAGATTCACCTATGTAGTGGACAACTTCATTTAAAGCGGTTTCCACCGATCGTCCCTTTACATAAGCATGCTGCTTATATTTAAGGTCATTGTATGGTATGCTGCTTTTAACCATGCTATCGACTATCCGTTCCAAGGTTTTAAGTAGGAAGGACGTAAGACTTATCGGTCGATAGGACTTAGGTGTCGCATAGCTAGGTTTCCCTGGTTTGGGTATAAATATTACCCTTGCATCCTGCCATTTAACTGGGGTATATGCCAATTTTAAGCATGCAGTGAATATCTGTGACAGATGTACGGAAACCAGTCCCGCCTCCATCTGCAAAAGTGCCGGGAAAATTCCATCCGGCCCTGCAGCTTTATAGGGAGCAAAGCTCTTGATTGCCCCTTTCACCATGTCAGTTGTAATAACTATTTCCGTGTTACCCTCCCCTTCCTCCAATATCGGTTCATCTATGTTATTCGATATACCGGGTGGGAAATGAGAATCCATTAGGAGTTTCATTGTCTCCTCCATATCCTCAAGCCTCCTGCCCGTGTCATCGATCATAGATTCCGGTTGGACATGAGTTTTGGATAGGAATTTTTTTATCTTCGATACGTCATTTACGCTATCTACCTGTTCACAGAAAAGTTTCCAGGAGTCTCGTTTGGCTTTTCGAACGATTTTCTTATATTCACCAAGTTTATTACGATACTCATCCCAGTATACTGCGGTCTTTTTACGCCGTGCCCGGTTAAATAGTTTGCGAAGAGTCTTCCCAAGGTTCCGGATCTCCCCAGTTACCCAGGGTTTTTCCTGGGCAGATCTCCGCTCTCGCAGAGGGCAGCTGTCCTCGAACGATTCAACCAGGGCACTTGTGAACGTTTCCACTTTGGCATCTATATCCTCTTTATTTCGACATTGAAAAGTGTCCTGACCTAAACGGTTCTTTAGTAAGGTCCCGAACATTGTCCAATTAGTTTTAGACTTATTCCGAAACTTTATCGGCTTTGGTGGTGGCCTTAGTATTTTGAATCTTATGTACCGATGATCAGAAAAGGAGTGCTCGTCCGAAACTCTCCAATCCTGAATTTCGTTTATAAGCTCTTCTGAACATATAGTTATATCTAATACTTCTTCTCTGATTCTATTGACGAAGGTAGCTTTATTACCTAAGTTCAATGTTATCAAGTCTTTAGTATTAAAGAAATCCATGAGGGCTTGTCCCCTGCGATTGGTGTTTGTACTACCCCAAGCTACATGATGCGAGTTGGCATCACAACCTATTACAATTTTCTTATTTTTCCTTTGTGCCTCTTCAACCAGTTTCATCAGATCCGACGTTGGTGGTAGTGTCGGAGAATCGAAAGGCAGGTAAATAGATGCAAGGAATATGTTGCCACGACCTTGCTTCAGCACCGTTGCATCCGATGTTGATAATCCTGTTGAGAGGAGAAAACATAAGTTCTTGTGACATAAGATACATGTTCTCGGGCGAGATCCTGTATCAGCGTAGAAAAGTTGGAAATTTACGTGATTTAATCCAGAAACCTTGTTGCGAATCGTCCAAGGTTCCTGGATTAAAGCTATATGTATTTTACCTGTGTTGATTTTAGCCATCAGAGCGTTGGTAGCTGTCTCGCTCCGATGGAGGTTTATTTGGATAACCTCAATCATGGTCATCCATTAAACTGTCTTCCAGCGAGTTGGTGGTCACCTCCTCGCTCTTTGGATTTGACTCCTCCGGATAGCCTGAAGTGGCTATTAATGCAGTGAGTACTGTTGATGGCACTGCGGTGTCCTTATCAGGCATAGGAATAGCAATATTTTTAATAGACACATTCCCAATTCTGGAGAGCATTGCTGTTCTGTCTTCTGGCGGGTGAGTGATTTCCTCCTCGCTTTTAGGATTTGACTCCTCAACATTGCTAGTGCTTGCTAATGATGCTTTGGGTACTGTCTTAGGTGTTTTAGTGTCCTTGTCGGGGCCGGTTTTGACAGCCCTTTCAATCGGCGCCTTCCCAATTTTGGAAAGGGCAACTACACTTTCTTCTGGCGAGTTAATGGTAAATTCCTCGATTTTAGGATTTGACTCCTCAACGTTATCAGTAGTGGATACTGATGCTGTGGTCTTAGGTTTTTTAGTATCCTTTTCGAGGCTTGTTGTAACAGCCCTTCCAATCGGCACCTTCCCAATTTTGAATATGACAGATTTAGAGGCGAAGTAAGCCCTACCTTTATTCTTGGCAAGACTAGCCATGGATTTCTGGTCGATACCTATTACAAATAAAGTTCCCTCAGGTTCTTCTTTCCTGTAAAAGACATCCCATTTTTCCACGGCCAGCTCAGCATTTTGACCTCCAAGAATTTCCAGTATACGTTCATTAGCCAGTTTACTGCCCCATCCTTTTATGTAGACAGTGGACTTTAGGAGCACCGGAAGCTCGCTCTTCTTTGCCAGTCCCAGCCTAGCGCCGTCCCAGGGAGGAGGGATACTTTCCACCAAGTTCTTTAGGGTGCTAACACATTGGTGAGATGCCAACCTCATCAACATCACGCCCATGCTGAATTCGCAGCTCTCGCTCTCTATTGGTTGTTTGCCCTTTGAAGCGATTGCATGGTCCACTATCTTATTGTTGACCAGGTCTTCTATTTTACTCTGTTGGTCTATTGGAATTTTGCCTGTCGGATTACCGGCATCGTAAACTGCATAGCAGAGATCGTCCCGGTGCCTACTTCTGGCAACTTTGGCGTAAGATGGCGGCTCTTTTCCTTTTCCTCCGTCTAGCTTCTGAACTAGAACTGAACTAGAACTGAACTAGAACTGAACTAGAACTGAACTAGAACTGAACTAGAACTGAACTAGAACTGAACTAGAACTGAACTAGAACTGAACTAGAACTGAACTAGAACTGAACTAGAACTGAACTAGAACTGAACTAGAACTGAACTAGAACTAGAACTGAACTAGAACTGAACTAGAACTGAACTAGAACTGAACTAGAACTGAACTAGAACTAGAACTGAACTAGAATGAACTAGAACTGAACTAGAACTGAACTAGAACTGAACTAGAACTGAACTAGAACTGAACTAGAACTGAACTAGAACTGAACTAGAACTGAACTAGAACTGAACTAGAACTGAACTAGAACTGAACTAGAACTGAACTAGAACTGAACTAGAACTGAACTAGAACTGAACTAGAACTGAACTAGAACTGAACTAGAACTGAACTAGAACTGAACTAGAACTGAACTACAACTGAACTAGAACTGAACTAGAACTAAACTACAACTGAACTAGAACTGAACAGCACTGTGAGAAATTCGAATAGCTAAAAATTATTTTCTTACTCAGCCAATATTATTGATATTCTAATAGCCAAAAATACCTTTTTTGATTTAAAGTTTTACCCCATCTCCCACCCTGCCACCACACTATCAGTCTTTTTTAATATTTCCTAAAAAAAAAAAATATTTTACACACAAAAGAAGGCCAGACATCGAAAAAATATAAATTGAAATATTGTACATCCAGCGTATGTATGTACGTTTATCAAAAGTAGCGGAATTTAATTTTGATAAAGGTAAAAAATTCATTTTTGCCAACGAAAATATTGATGATACATGAGGGACTGACTGGCTATGAAAAGAGTGGCCGAAACAAAAAAACAGTACAGTGACAGCATCTAAAACGTTGTGGCTGGCGCAAGTAAATAAAGTTAAATGGATAATATTTTTTTTTTTTAACCAAAACACAAAATGTATTTATGCATGACTAGAAAAATATTGTTCATAAATGGACAAAGACAAAGTGGAAAGTGGGCAGGGAAATGTAGAAATAGCAAGAGGCATAAATATTGATTTTAAGATTAAAATTTAAAACCAATTGTGAAAAAAGAACTCACAACTTAAGGTTTGTTTAGTATTAGAACACTTTAGGTAGTTACTCGTATGTCTACTATCCAGCTTTAAGAAGTTTTGTGTGGAAAAGTGCACATCAAGTGTTTCAAATAAATTGCTTATTGCTTAAAGAAAGCTTTATTTTTAATGTTATTAAAATGTGAAAGAAGAAAGTTTAAAATATATATATATATTTTAGCTTTAAATTTTCTAACACCTATTGAAAGAATCGGAAGTTCTGATTTTAATACATTGAAGGTGGGGAAGGTGCCACTCAAGAGTTGAGAAAAACTTTTGCCCTCTTTATTAGATGATTTTAATATATCGCTACGAGTAGTTTGGTTTGGATACCCCAGACCACATAATAATATAAAAATCCATCAAAAATCTGATAATGAGCGTGTAAAGTCCTTCTACAACTTCCTCTTTGTAAGCGAGTGTGGTAAGTACATCCCTCCAATGACATCATCGTGTTCAAATCTTGGAGAGAACTTAATATGTTCTCACTTTACTTTTCGATATCTTGTTGACATCTGTTTAGGAAACTATAGGAAGCTGTTTAGGAAACTATAGGAATATTTAGATTATGACGTGTACTTACGATCCTAAAACTCCCCTTTACTTCCTAATATCGTGTAAGACGTGCTATTGATCCAGACTCTATGAAAAATACAATATGGTGTCTTAGTAAACGATTAAAAATCTTGGACGACTTCTCTCTTTTATCTGAAAAATATGATACTCATAACTTCTGTTACTTAGTTTAAAGACAAACTAGGATCTCTCGCTTTTACTGATTTAGGAAGATTGGAAGAGGTGGCTTTTGCAAACGACTCTAATCTTCTAACTCCCTAATAATTTATTAAAAAATACAGATAAGGACTAAAGCCACAGATCACCGCTTTAAAAACTGTCTCCTTGAAGTCTTAACTTTGTTCTGTTCAGTTTAGATGGCTTTGACTTGGATTGCTTAATTACTTGGCTTCCAAAACCATACGAACGCAACACAGATCTTTACAAATCACAGGTCAGTTGAGAAATCAAACCAAAATTTTAAACTTGTCCAATTAGTTTTCAAACAGTCATGAACCGCGATTTGATTATATCATAAATCAGAATGGATGTGATGAAGACATTATAACCGATATTATAGCAATACTAAGCCTTTCCTTTAGACTTTATCTGACTTGCTTCGATGAAAATAGGCCAGGATTTTGCTAAAATATCGGCGATAGAACAAGTAGTTGTTAATACCATTTTCCACTTCCAGTTGCAAACATACATATTTTATAGCTTAAATTAGCACTAAGACTTTTGAAACTCATTTAAATGTTCCCACTTCTTCAATATTTCAACTATAACTCAAAAGAAATTACAATAACCCGTTAGTACTTAAACTACTTTAAATATATTCAAGCTCGTATACCAAAAAATAAAAACTAAAACAATATTTTAAAAGTTAATTGAACCTTAGACATGTCAAAAAAAAAAAAAAAAATACCCAAAACAACAACAAAAAATTATAAACCAGTTGGATTAACAATTCAATACACAATAATAACAACTAAACAGCAAGAGCAGACAGACACCGAACCGATACTCACAGATACTTAGAGACATTCATATACTCAGAAAAATATCCAAATACATGGAACTCCCTTTGCATTTAAAGCCCAAAAATAGCAGACACATACATACATTTAAGCTAACATGAACAATATAATGTTGAGGCCAACAAACAGTAAGTTGAGCGTTAGAGTAACACCTGTCTGGTCGGACAAAGAAGAAGACTGACGTGAACATTATAACGGCTTAGAGGTATTGTTGCCAAAATACTATATACAACAAAAATATTTATTTATTTATTTGTATGTATGTAGTATCTATAAGCTATACACAAATACTCACATAAATAATGTTGCTAATATATGTATGTGTATATAAAAGGAAGAACACGAAGGAGTTTAATTTGTAATTGAGTTTTAGACAGTTGAGCTGGAATAATGTTTTTGAAGAATTGTTACTATTGAGCTATAACTTAAAAACTTTTTCGTGTCCTTTCTTTCACTGTAGTATGGGGTTGTAGTTACCGGCATGAACTGTTCATTTTTCGTTTAAATATTCCTTTTTTTATTGTTTAGTTAAACGATATTGTTTCAAAATAATTCAAACGCAATATTCAACAGTACACATAAATACAAACTCTCAAAAAAAAAACCCAACTATTTTTTATTCGCAAAAAGGACTTTAAGCAAATACCTAAATAAAAAAATGTTTTACCCAAAATATACAAAGAGCCTAACGGTTGATTTTGTTACTCAAAAAAAAAAAACATAGAAATTTATTCCACATGTGATGGATAAATTAAAGCCAAAACAAAAGAGTTTTTGAAAAGGTACGAGAGCAGACAGACATCTACTGAAGCGTGATGTCGTTTGACAAGTAAAAATTTGAACAAAAAACTTCCTTAAAAAAATTGCGAAAATACTTTATTACTTAAATTTAGTTGGTGTTTGTTAGCAACTAACGGCTAATGAGTAGATACTTTGTTAAGACAAAGTGCTGATATTTGAGAAAAAAAAGTGTAACAATAAGTTATTGGTTGGACTTTGAACTATGAGTCCACTTCCGGCAGTTATGGAAAAGTCAATTAGCGGTTTAATTGAATTATTCGGACTGAAAACCCCGGGGACATGTTACCTCGATGAAAGACCCTCATCTTGGTGGTATTGTAATCCCGTGGAAAAGAGAACTATAAACTAATAATGATCAGATGTATCCTAGGCCTATTTTTGGAATGATTTAATATGGCGTCAAACCACAGAACCATATAATCTGTTACCACGGGATCCGGTAGCTCACACAGGAGAGTTTCGTACTTTGTCTTGTCCCTGTTATTGGAGAAGTGCCTTCGGCGTTCACGTGGTGGCTGTGTTTTAAACACAAATTCGAGAGAAGAGAATGCTGGTTAAAAGACAGACGTACGGTAAGGTCTATAATTCGGGATAAGTTCGGTGCTGTTGCCGAGACAACAGATACCCCACAGAGGAGTGGCTGTGAAACTAAGCTTTGGAAATGAGTTGGTGGTAAGTGTATATGATACGGGATGAATATGGGGGTATGAGGACGTTACACACCCGTATAACTAGAGAGTGTCGGATGTATGAGAAGTGTGCTGAGTTGAACGGTGATGGATAAAAGGTATCTTACACAAGTGATACCATCGAATTCTCTGTGAGCAAGAATTCATTCTTATTTGATGGATTCGTGTTTCGGTCTCTAGGTTCTATTGCCGACTCAACAGAGGCCTTACCATCCGCACGGAATGGTCAGAGATTAGCTCGAGTACTTGAGTAAAGTACGGTAGAACCATGTACAAATATTGACAGTGGCGCGTAAGATACACAAAGGGATGAGTCATCGAAAAAGTTCACCCTGTAGATGAAAATGAACAACCATGATATAAGGACTTCAAGGCATGTGTTCACGTATAGCACTTTGACATCTTGTTCGGACTATTATCAGTATTTTTCATATAATTTTGATGATTTAAGATAATCGTCCCATGCTGTCATACTATAACAAAACATATAACCAAAAGTGTTGTCGGTTAATCTTAAATCGGGTACTACGCAGTGAATATTCCATTTTGTCCAAGTTGCATTATTGACGTATTAATTCAATAGATAAAACTACTTCTCCCTACCAAAATCTCCAAACAGAATGTTTTGTGTATAGTAGCCTACTGGAGTCAGTGGGAGCCTTACCGGTAATGCTCCTTGTTCCGCTAATCACATATCATATGCCCTATCATATAACCATCTCCTTGAAAAATATCTGAACAGAAACTAAACAAATATTTAGGTCTGAGTGCTATCTTATTGTTCTTCGGAAATTTTCTTCCTCATTCACCTTTTCAATTTCTTATACCATATTGGTAGTTTTACCTGTTGTTGGAAAGTAGCAATCGTCAATGAGGAATCCTTGAAAGGGAAAAACTACAGCCTCGAAATTCAATAGCATGAAAAACAAAGTTCTTAACGAGATAGAAAATATATATATATAGAAAGTGTAAGGTAGTTAGTTGGACTTGATATTTCTAAAGCATTGAGTATCGAATATAGCATGAAGCTCTATTATCTAAACTTAAATTATTTGGAGTTGGAAACGAATTCTACATTTTTAATAGTAAAAAGTAATAGATGGGATCAGTTCAAATAACTATATATTCTGCTGTTTCGCCAGGCTCCATTCTTTTTCAAATTATCTTTTTAATTTTTATGAAACACCTACTATCACCTCTAGTTCGCAGACGACATAAATACATACGTATGTGACCCTCATATTCTTTTGGCTATATACCTGATTCTTCTGAAATAATTCTTTTATCTTTAACATGGTTGAGTGGTTAAATCGTTGGTGTACACTATACAGCGTCGATTTCAATGCCCCTGGAACTAAATGTTGTCTATTGACACACAAACGGCTTGAGATTTCACTTTTATTTAACTTTTGAAAGGATGCAGTGAAAGTTAATGCATTCGATATCCTTTCGAAGTAATAATACAAAATGACTTTGGTTGGAATAGCCATATTTTCGTAATTGCAAAGGAAACATTACAATCTACTTCGTATATCAGTAAACTTATTCCAGACCAAACACCGTCATGCGTGATACAAGACTCTCATGTAGATCCCATTATGGGGAAAATTGTTTTCCAAATGAACCATACTATGTCAACAGTCTCAGTGCGTACGTTTTCCTATATACACTATCGGACAAAATAAAGTGCAAAAGTACTCATGCTATATTCTTTCATCGAAAAATCGGTTAAATGATTATTGAATATGGAAATTTTTTTCAAAATCATTTAGTTAATATACAACGCTACAATAATTACAATAAAACTAAATTATTGTAATTACAATTTTTCTGTAAAACTTCTAAAATAAAAGTAAATTCAATTTTTTTGTCGGACAAAATAAAGTGTAAATTTTATATATCATTATTTAAATTTCTTGTATATCAAAATTTTTTATCTATTTTGGTTCTGATTTTAATATCTGGATCTACTTAAGCCATTTTGGTAATTTTGTTCACCATTGTTATTCGCAATCGCCTTTCCTTCCCCTTGCTTTTCGCATATGATTATTTTCAAAAGAAATCCGTTTTTGATCACTATTTCATCGGAATTTTTTGATCAATTGTGGTCCAAAATTAATCTATTGGATTTAGGGCGGTGCTCTGAGCAACTAATTTAAATTTTCAGTGTTCTTTCCTACAGTAATGCTATTTTTTAACTTTATCATGCGCTTAAGCTTATTATCTTTCCGAGATATAAAGTTGCCCAAGTCCATTTCGAAGGCACTGATCTTAAGATTTGACTGTAATATGCTCACATAGTGTTCACTAGAGCTTTTTGAATAAATTTCCCCTAGGTTCCCCACAGCTAACATTAAAAATTAAACACATACGAAGAGTCAACTGACCCATACGTTCAATCTTTCACCAACACATTTAAAGGCATGGAAATTTTTTTTCGGTTTTAGTATTTAATTTTGTATTTTTTACCTCAAATTTGCGTAGATAGTCAGATGAGTCAGATGAGTCCTAATTTGTACCGAAAATTTTAAAATGTCGACAATGAGTGTGAGTTAAACCCTTCAATATACAATATTTTAAAAACAATACCCCAGGTTTTAAACATTATGGTGGGGGGCTATCGGTATTGGTACATTATTCAACCTTAGGAGCGGGAATCTTAGTGAAGATGGAGTAAACAATAACAATTGAGCAATTCACGAGCGTATTTAATAATTTTTTTTAAATAAATGCCGTAAAAATGGATTTGGGACACTTAATGCCTCAACAGATTTATGACTTCAAACACACGACAAAGGTTAAAAACATTACTGTAAGAAAAAAAAAACACTGAAAAATTGGAATGACCTACTCAGACCATCGCCCTAAATCCAATAGATTAATTTTTGACCACAATTGATAAAAAATTCTGCTGAAATAGCGAACAAAAACGGATTTCATTTGAAAATAATCGTATGGGGGAAAGCAAGGGGAAGGGAAGGCGATTGCGAATAATAATGGTAAAAAAATTAAAAAAATGGCTTAAGTAGATCCAGATATTCAAATCAGAACCAAAATAGATAAAAAAATTTGATATACAAAAAATTTAAATAATGATATATAAAATTTACACTTTATTTTGTCCGACAAAAAGGTGAATTTACTTTAATTTTGGATGTTATACAGAAAAATTTTAGGTGGAATGATTTTGTTTTATTGTAATTTTTGTAGCATTGCATATAAACTAAATGAATTTTAAAAAATTCCATATTCAGTAATCATTTAACAGATTTTTCGCTGAAAGAATATAACATGAGTACTTTTGCACTTTATTTTGTCCGATAGTGTAAATACAATATTTATCAGTTTAAATCGAACATTAACAAATTCCCAATTGTCTTAAACCATACGATTTTTAAGAAGAATCTTCTAACAAAGAGGATATAAAATGTATTAATGTGTTGTTAGGGTTATATTACTCTTCTACGACAATTATCGGCGTATCTAATATCTAATCTAAACTTTATAAAACTTACCACTTAGTAAAGATAACTTTTAATAAACACTTACCTGAAAAGAAAGAAAGATATTGTTGTAATTTTATGTAAATAAATATGTTTTTAAGTAAATAAAAAAATTGTATTTATGAAACACTCAAGCTAAATTCTATATAATTTTCCAAATTTATTTTTTCAACAATTATTTGCTAATTTAGCATTTTTTCTAAAATCTATTCCAAAAACACTTTATAACCCATTTTCCACCAAAAATACAAGAAATAACACAATTCCAACAATATATTTCAAGTCGAAGACATGACAGGTTGAATACACAAACCTGACACTCTCTGCGACATATTGTTATTAATCAATCCATCAATTCTTATCATTAAATACAAATCAACAAACAAACATTTGGTAAACAATCTTTTTTGGTTTTGTTTGGCGAAAATGTATAAACAAGAATTCTATGCATCGACACAACAAATCCAATGAACCAGAAAAGTTTAAGTATGTGACCGCAAAAAAAAAAAACTTAAAATAAGACACATTTTGGCTGGAAAAAATTCAGTTTTGGTAAGAAAATATGTTAAGTGCATTATATTTTTATAGGCTGGAGTTGAAGTTATGGAAGGTATGTTGAGTGAATGGGAGCGTTGGTGAGGTTTTAGGGTAGTAAATCAAAATAGTTTAACATTTGGCTGAAGTTGGTGTGTGATATAGCGAAATATATGAACTTATTTCATTGCAGGTTATTATCAATATAATACCACTGGAAAGGGTTTCATTATTCTTAATTCTAAAAACAAGTACAAAGGGAGCTCAAATCAAGTACATGTTGTGTTCAATTCAATCATTTATATTCCAACTTATTTTCATTAAGTATTTAAGTACTCGACATTAGTAGACTCATACTTAACACATACGTTCTATATTGTTACATTGCCGATGTTTTCACCATCTATTCTTCAGGTCCTTACCTTTATACCTGCAGTTCATTTGCCATTTCTGAAGGGCATTTTCACTTCGTTTTCTTCAATCTTAAATATTTATTATTTACACAATACAACCAAATATTTTTTTACAAAAAATTTAAATAGCATTGCCACAAATTTGTTACAAAACAATAAATCTTCTTAACCATACAACACACCAACCAACACACATAAAAACTTTGGCAATACAATTTGTATGATACCGAAATAAAAATAAACTTTAACATACTTATTTAAACTGTAATGTACATACAACAAGTACAACTTAAACATTCAACTAAATACAAAGTCCTTGTCCCAAAATATATGTCTTTCTGTCTGTCCAAACACCAGTCCGTCCGTCTGTCTGTCCATCCGTTTGAGTGTAAACATTTAACAGTTTAACTCATTTACTCACCATGGTGCCTTCTCAAATATAAACTTGAAGAAGAGGAGGATATAAAGCACAACAATTCCTTGTGGCCACAAAATATCCCAAAAAAAAAAAATGGAAAAAACGCTAAAATACAATTTGAATAAGTCAAGTTATGCGTTTCAAACGCCACTTTAAATAAAAATTATTGCAAAACTATTTAAAGCTTGATTTTAAATTGTTGCAACCAAACCGATATTCAGACAGACTTAGTTAGGTAAGGACAGCCCGCCAGTCTAAGCATTTAGTGAGTCTTTTTTAAAGTCTTGCTGAGATTCTAATGTTTTTCTTGGATTGAAAAGATACATATCTTATTTGCAACATGAGTGCGGTCAGCGAATTAAGCTGTTGACACATAACATCATGTCTTTTAATGGAGTACAAACAAAACGAAACAAAACCGTAGGCCACAAACTGAAATGTATCGAAACAACACTTGGTTAAAGAAAACATTTTTTTAAAAAATAATGTTGCCTTTAAAAACCGTTCGTACATATGTACATAAATGCATACATACTTTTTAAGTTGCTGGGAACAACAAAAACAACAACGAAATCGTGTTGCCAAATGTTTGACCAATTTGTACAAATGTTATGGGTTGAGGCCCACTGGCGGTGGAAATGTTGAAATTTAGATCATGGCAACCTAAAATCGGTTCATTAGCCTTGTAACTGCTGCTGATCAATTTCCATCGGCTAGAACGGTGAACTTATAAAAAATTTCGTTTTCTTGAGAAGAGTCCCGAATATTTGTAATATTCTTTGATCTAAGAAGTTCTACAAAAATCACTGTATGTCGATTCTAACTCAATATGGATTTAGGGAGAACTTCTTTAAAGATCTTTTGCTTTCAGAATTAGTTATTTTTCCCCTAAAAATTCTAGTTTCCTTGTCTAGTGTCAACATCACCTGGCACAAACACCATCCATACCTCACACTCACCTAGTTGCCGTCACCAATTTATACATTTTACTTAGAAATGTTTGTTCTTTTTTATTCATTTTCATTTAGTTGGTAGTTGGTCGTTTTTTTTTTTTTGGTGGAAAATCTTAAGGAATTAAACCATTGGTTTCTATGTTTCTCTCTTTTGTGCGATCCGTTAAAAAGTCATTAAAAAGCATTTTTATCTTTAAATGATCATCATTTTTCATGACTTTTTTCGTGTACTAATTGCTATTGGGAAAACACTGGGTTGAGGAAAACAATTAATCTATTGAAATTCTAATGGAATGAAACTTTGTTTTATGTTGTTCGTTTGTTGCAATAGATCAATTATGATCAGTATCAATCGACAAAGCGCAATGTGCTGTTAAAATGTATTGGAACTCACGATTTTTAAGGCTATCGTTAGATTTTTGAAAATTAGGAGAAAATTAGAAAGTTTGGTTTGATTAGGAAAACTACGGTTCGATTCCTTAAGGGATAAGTTCTAATGAAAGGAAATCTATTAATTCGTTATCGATTATTTGAGATTATTTTTGTATTTGTGGAATTTGGATTCATCAGTTTAGAATCATATTATTATATTATAATTAAAAAGAGAATGGTTAATTAGTTTAAGCAAAAAGATCTATTATGATTTTAAAGGGAATAGATGTGTATTGAAATATAAAACGTTTCTCTATGATCTATAGAGTCCACTTGAATTAAATTACTATGGATTTTGGGAAAGGTTTTCAAGAAGAAAGAAAATCGATTTTTTGTTTCCAGTTTTAACTAATGGAAGTGGTATTTACTTACGAAGATTGAGAAGAACTACTTGTTAAGCCTAAAAAGAGAATAAAAGAAGTGATCAGAAAATTTTCAGTAACTTGGCCTATTAAAGGCATACTTGATCCAAATAAGAACACTTCCGAAAATATGTTGTTTCCTTTTAAGAATAAATTATATTGGAGCATTACAAACTCTTGGGAAAAGTATTAAAGTTAAGATCCATTTTTAAAGATCAAACGGCATATTAAACTTACATATTTAGAAGTCTTCTCAGATTATACAATAAGATCAGATATGCTTCAGAAAGAGATAAGGTAACTGATAAGATTTCTTCACTAGAGATTAATAAAAATATAGATTGGTTCTAAAGCAGCATAGAAATAAATCTTATTCGGTCATCTTTATCTGAACCCAACTACTTCTACTCTAAAGACAAGCTCTCACTATTGATACCATTAAGCATTTTATGATCAAATAAGATGTTTAGCAAACGAATTCAGTAGTTTTCTCCGACAACTCGATGAGGTCAGAAATCTCCATGGATTGATATAGAAAATCATATTTTAACTCCACCCTTGTTTATAATCTAAGTTCTAAGTAACCAAGTTCAGTTTTATTCCCGATCAATTAACATAAAGATTAAAACTTAAACCACACATGTTCAGTATTCCCAATTACGTAATTTTCTTCTGCTTAAATCCCAGAAAATTAATCATTGAATTTTGTTCATTGCTCTTCATAGTTTTTCTTTTCCAACTCCCTCTCTCCCTCTTCATTCATCTCGAACAAATTTCTTTTAAAAATCTTTTTAATTGTTCCTCCCTCCGATGCCCTTAAGAAAGTCAAAAAATTAAACGAACTCACTCACTTAAATGAACTTGAACTCCATTAATCTTATCAATCACAACATTTTCCCACAACCCATAACAGAAAATGTCTTTTTACTGGAAAAACTTTAAAGACACTTGTGCAGCAAACACACAAAACTACAAAGACAAGGCACGATTTGTTAAAAACATTGGAAAAAAAAAAAAAAAAAACACAAAAAATGAGGAGCAAACAAAAAAAATCAAAGCCCAAGAATAAGAAAAATGGCAACTTTAAATTTAAAGAAGAAATAACGACGCAAGTACATAAAACGCATAGTTGGTCCACAATAAAACTCATAAATCAAAGAAGACAAAACACTCGCAACTTTTTGGTAACAAAGTAACATGACTATTTGCAACAGTCGAAAAATCAAACAAACTTTTAAGGGACAGACAAAAAGGTACACAACAAATGAAATAGTACCTAGGACTAGTTAAGAAATATTCTACAATTCTTCCGCATACACATGGTTAACAATAAGTAGGCTTCGGGAATGTGCATGGAGGAGCCAAACTGCCACAACAATAACCGCATAAAAAAACTGTCCACAATCAGAGCAAATAGTTGAAATAAGAAAAACATGAGTTACATCAAATGTTCTTGATGCAGCAGCGGCAGCAGTAACAACAGCAGCTGTTGCTGCTTTAAGATAATGTAGTTCTGTATTTTCGAATTTAGATAGAAGTAGGTACGGACTAAGAATCTAGTTGTATTGTTACTCAGTCATGTAGAAAACAGAAACAAAGCTAAGCTTTTTATATACAATAAAGAGATTTTCAAGGTAAGACAAAAGACAGAAAACATCTTCTCACAAAGAGATTGTTTGTGTGTGTTGATAGTCTTTGGTGTAGCTGCACTATGGTCCATAATGAAAATTTTAAAATAAAGTTATTATGATGAAATTACACCAAATATCCTGTACAACTTTCGCCAATTGAAAATAGCCTAACCCATATTACGGTGGTGTCATTGTATTCTAGGATAAAAATAATTCAGATTCCATGTTTGAACTTGACTTCTGGTCACAGCATCTTCCGGGAACCATTAAGTCATTTCGACTTGTGGTGAATAGGTTCTTGGTGAGGTTCCTTCGCGATAATAAGGTTATCGCGGTTTAAAGCCTAATCGAGACCCAGGAACAGTAGTGGTGAACTGGTAGTGAGGAAGGACTTCGGATATTGCCTCGTTGTTAGTACAGTCTAGACTACAGTATAGTCTATAGTCCAGATTAGAGTATAGTCTATAGTCCACACTATAGTATATTCTATAGTCCAGACTATAGTATAGTCTTTAGTCCAGACTATAGTATAGTCTTTAGTCCAGACTATTGTATAGTCTATAGTCCAGACTATATTATAGTCTAAAGTCCATAGTGTAGCCTATAGTCCAAACTATAGTCTAGTCTATGGTTCTTACTATAGCATAGTCTAAAGTCCCGACAATATTATAGTCTAAAGTCCATAGTCTAGTTATCGTAATTTAAAGCCTAATCGAGACACAGGAACAGTAGTGGTGAACTGGTAGTGAGGAAGGACTTCGGATATTGCCTCGTTGTTAGTATAGTCTAGACTACAGTATAGTCTATAGTCCAGACTATATTATAGTCTAAAGTCCATAGTCTAGCCTATAGTCCACACTATAGTCTAGTCTATGGTTCAGACTATAGTGTATAGTTCAGACTATAGTCTATAGTTCAGACTATAGTCTATAGTTCAGACTATAGTCTATAGTTCAGACTATAATCTATAGTTCAGACTATAGTCTATAGTTCAAACTATAGTCTATAGTTCAGACAATAGTCTATAGTTCAGAATATAGTCTATGGTTTATACTACAGTCAATAGTTTAGACTATAGTCCAGACTATAATCTATTCAAATTTTGTTAGAATATGCATCAAGACATTGTGCAACATTAGGGACACTTGCCCTGCCAATACTTGCTATAGTTTTTGTTGCTGATGATGATGATGACGACGACGTGCTATGACGCCCGCCGACGCCAGTAATGCCAACAAATAATAAGAATAATGATGACGATGATGAAGATGATGTTGTGCCAGCAAAGTGGAGATGTCTGATGCCTAGTGCCATAAGAAGAAGAAAAATAAAAATAGTTAAAAAACCCCATGTAGCTGATGAGTTGTTGGGTTGAGCCCTGGCATTTAGTTTAGAGATGTGTTCATGTAGTTGTTAAGCGACATACGAGTCGTAATAATAACAATTGCTTTACTTTGGCCATGATTTTGTTATTGTTGTCATAGTGTTGTTGCTGTTATTGTCCGTACTTGCAACTTGAGCCCATTTCCCCCAAAAAATTTTGTATTGTAGTTGTCGTTGTTGTTATTGTAGTAATTTCAAAGATTTCTTTTCGTAGTTTATTGCGAAAATCACGAACTAAATCGTGCACGACTATTTTGCGTGAGCTCATGATCAATCCTGCTGCTGCAGCTGCTGCAGCTGATGTTGTGTTTGTTGCTGATGTTGTTGTAATAGCAGTTGCTGTCGCAAAACAGTTCAGTACAATTGTTGCACTGATGATTCTTAAAGGTTCTTGTTGTTGCTGTTTTCTCTAAGCCTTAATGCAGAGTGCGCAAGCGTTCGCGCGTTCAAGTGCAAACTTAAAAAGTATTAGTTTAAGCGCTTACTCCGGCACTTGTATGTTGCACCATATACCCTCATATACTCTCGCGTTCATTCCACCATAACTTAGTATTATGTTGGACATTGTCCTGGCACTTTCTTAACTGTGGCAGTGATTTTTGTTTGTTTAACATGATGATAGAGATGATGATGACGAACACAATGATGCTATTTTAGTTGTGACTTTAATCACACGACGCGTTTTTCTAAACTAGAACTATTGTTGGTTTTTTTGAGGCATGTTGCTGTTAGTTTGGACAATGATCGTTGAGATTATTAGTTATTTTGTAATGGCATTAGTTTATTATTTTTATTAGTTTTTTTTATCTAGAAACATAACGTTATTTACTTCTAATATTTAGAAAATAGAAGAAATTTCAAGTTTAAGTAACTCAAAAAGCAGTAATCACTATATTGATCAGAGTTCCAGCATATATCGCACTTAAAACTTTTACTAATTCCGATTTTTCGTATATTGCTCCTTCCTAAGTGAATGATTCCCTCTTGACTAAAGTTAGTATCGACTATGTATTTGGGAAAGTTTATCTTTATTAGATGGTAAAATCATTCAAATCCTACTCCTTTTTCAATAGGCTCTTTCGAGACGATATAATAGTAAGCAAAAACATTAGAAAATAATGACATTGGAAAAAAGTCCTTATCAAACATATCAAATTATTTTTCCTTTCTTTAAATTTCAAATATTTAATGGACAATTTTTAATTACTTTTACTCAAACACTTTTCCACTATCCTTGTGCTCTCATAGTCATTTTAATCACCATATGAACATGAAGTATGTTCAATTATTTTCCAAATGAAAGCTGAATGAAAGAATATGAACAAACGAATAGTCTAAGATAGGAGAAAAAATTGCATAAATTTGATATAAAAACTGAATAAGAAAAATGATTCAGTATAAATGAAAATAATGTTAAGGATATGTGTGATATGTATGTATGTACGATGCTCATACTTCGTCGTATATCATCACAAGGAAATATCCTTTCGTTGGCCAAGTGTGTAATATTGGTTAAGGGTAAAGGCTTGAAAGACATTTCAAGCATTACTTCAAAGTTGACTTCCCAATCTTTTGCTTCCAGAGTTTGATAGAACAGCTTTCTGTAAGGACGGTTAGGCAGATAATATTATCACTATATGTTCCATTTTCCGAGACTCCGTACTTAATGTAAATTTTCAAAATTTTTTTTTTCACAAATATTAGTTGAAAATATGTTAAAGTTTGGCAAAAACTTGAAAAATAATTTCAATTTTATTCACTTATATTATAACATACTTTTGAATAAATACTACTTACTGTATTGATTACATAGAAGTAGTCTAATAACATGTTATTAGTTATGTATTATATACACATATAAATACCTATTTAGTCATTTGTATTCTCCTTGAGAAGCTAAGGACGCTGTATACGTTTTTCATAAGATTTACATTAAATACATTCGTACTTGTAAGCAATTGTGATAAATACTTGCCTCTAATGATAAAATAATGACTTCAAATGCTAATGAATAAATAAAAATTAATTTGTAATGAACTTTTGCTCCTATCCAATGTTATATGAATAGCTATAAATTGTATAAAATATTTGATAGTTTATATGAACGTGTATGAGTTAGTTTTCACTAGGGTATTTGATTATTCTAGTTTTGGTTTTAGTATGAATAATTTTAAATTATTCGGTTAATAAAGCAAAATAAAAATATAAAAAACTAAATTATATTCCTTTACAAGTCTCTGCAAAGAAGTCCTTTAACAATCTGAGAAGCTCGCCTACATCCTTAAAAATTTGTCCCACAAACCAGCGTTTTCACAATTTGAGAAACTCGACCACATCAACGTCCTTCAAACCATGTCTCTCATGTTATAGGATCCTGGTATTTCTGTTAGTCAGTGACAGTGCAACCAGATTGTCAGTGACAGTGCTACCACCGTCACCTTGACCATGAGGTGACTACTACGTAAGTTTGTTTTATACGAATTAGGTTACCGTCCGAATTTATATTTTACCCATCTACAGCAAGGCGGTCTGTTGATTAAAACAGATGAATAAAAAGAACCGAACAGGTTCCCATGGACCTAGCTAAACCCGAGTAATATTGTCACGGCTTGGATGTATTCAAAACCGAAGATGAAGGTTCGAAATATACAGCATGACCTGAAAATACCAAGAGGGAGAGGCAGATCAGATGTAGCAACCATAAAATACTTAAACCGTTTATGCCCTGTCGAAGATTATTAACTTAATAGTTTATATCCAGGCAAAGATCAATTAATACTCGGACCGTTTATAACCTGAACCATTAAAACTCTTCAGCGTGGAGGTTCATTTAAAGGTTCCTTGATTCCTATATGAATATAAGGTCGAATTGGAAGATTTCCGTTAAACACACGTGGTATGCCTTAGCGTTTTGCATTTAATCAAATAATAATAAAAAAGTACGGACTTGGTCAAGTGGATTAAACGTTAACGTTACTGAGCTGAGCTGCAAATCCTGTCCGAAAATAGCTTTCTAGGGCTGAAATGAAAATTTTTTTTTTTTTTGTTATTTGATAATTTGCATTTTTGAATTATTCGATAAAAATAATCGGCTAGTAGATGGAACACTCTAGCTTCCATGTATCTGTATACTCTTCCTATCATACCATAGCATAAGGACATGTGTATGTTTTTTTTTAAAGCCTTTTCACAATATTTCTTTGTACCGGCCGGCCGTTCGAAGGGACGGACACAGTTACTAGTGGCAATAATTCGATTATTTTGCTTACTTTCTTTTGCAAAATTTTTGTTTTATTTCTTTTCCCAGATTCATTGTATAGTGAGCTAGCTTGTTGGTGAGGAATAAAAATGATGTGTATGATGTGCCTCCTGTAAAATAGTTTTTGTTGATGAATTTTCTTTTGCACCAAGATTTATTTGGTATGAGAGCATTATAAATTTTTTTCCAGCTACATTTTTTAAAGGTGTATCATCAGTAGTATATGTTTTATGGTTCAGCCTTTATGAAGGATAATTTTTTTGTGAGTGTATTTTTTTTTCTAAAGGAAAAACTAAGTCATAAAAAAGAAAAGCCTGTTATGTGCAGTATTCTTTTGGCGAATGGTAAACATTACGTTTCACATACACACACACAGCCAGCAAATTTCGTTTCCCTAAAGAACGGATGTTATGGTCATTGGTGTTTTTAGTCATTGACGTTGGATAATGTTGCGGTAGTAGGGTATGGCTGTTGTTAATACTGGGGGAGATGTATGAGAATGGTATGACTGGTGGTAAAGGAAATTTGGTGCTTTGATAGTGCCTTAGATGATGACGATGACGCTGCAGTGGTCTTTAGAAGATGATGGTATGGTCGGTCAGTCATCATTCATCAAAGTAAGAAACAACGAAAAAAAATCGTTGATTTACTGTTGGTTTTTGTATTGTAACCAGCACATGAACGCATATACACTGAGAATTTGTATGGTTAACAAATGTTTATGTATGAGTTTGGTCATTTTAAATATCCTTGTACGAGGTTAATCTAAAAATAATTTCTTTATTTCCTACTATTAACAAATTATTGAATATGTTCAAGGTATGATATTAAAATAGAATTTAATATCATGTGTATATCACAGTAACGTTTATTTAATGACTAGACTATATGAAGATAATGTATAAAAGAACATTTTCATACTGTCCTCGTATGCTGTGTTGTCTTGTTATTGTTGGTATTGATGCTGCTGTTACTGTTCTGCTGTTATTGTAAGTGCAAATGATGCAAATTTCCATTTGTTTTTATGGTCCAGTTTTTTTCCCTGCTTTGCGATTTGTATTTAGCTCTTATTATTGTTGTTTTTCTACGGTAACATTTGAAATTTGGTTGGTCCCTTATGTACATGAATTGTTGCACAATTCTTTCCTGCCTGCCTCGCACATTTACATACCAATGTGCGCACATGCTACTGCATCCTTTTTTCACAATTTCATTTGTTTCGTTCGTTTTTGCATTGTTTTAAATACTCATTGGGCACCTTGTCCAATTTTGTTTGGCCACCCTGTTCCATATCCATGTTTTTGTTTTCTTTGTGCATGGAATTTTTTCTATTAATGTTGCACTGTTGTTAAGAATAGAGTGGAGAAAAAAATGTTTGAAATAAATGTAGATTTTTTTGATGAATCGAATGAGGGCTGTTTTGCAATAATAATTCTTTCGGTTTTTTTTAAGGTTCTATTGCCCACCATTCCAATTAGAATTTTTGAAAGGGGTGTTGCAATTTTCCTGTATATTTCCACTCACGATATATTTTGTACTTTGATTTTTCATTTTCTTTTGTTTGGCTCTGAAATTTACGAGTACCAGAGAAGTGTTATCAAGAATTCATCTTTTTGATGCACTACATGGTTAATGGTGGTAAGTTTAGTTGGAACATGAACAAATTAATTCTTCAATATGTATCATGTAAAAAAGAAATGACCCTCCGTAATTAGCATTAGTGCATTAGTGACATTCCGCTGGTCCAATTTGATGGAATTGTGCTCGTCAACTATGCATTGGAATACTCTCTATACCATTGCCAAATTCCATCACAATATATAAGTACAGGTCATCGCCTAAGAGCTGGACCTGTCCATCAACAACATTGAATTTTGGGTACAAACACTATCAGGTCGACTCGACTAAACATTTTGGAAATTTCCGTCAAGAACAGAGTAAATAGGTTGCAAATATTATCAGGACGGCACGACTTAGTCGTCCTAGAGGTTGACAATTAACACTTTCGTAAGCAGTTCCCTGGTTTTCATCTTAAACATGATTTGGTCGAAATGTATTCTTAGTTTCATATACTCTCTGTCCCAACTTAGACTACACTATGTCGAGACTACCCACGTAAAATTTATTGCAGTTTAAATAATGAACAATCTGCACGGACCCTTACAAGTACTTGACTGATTCAAGGAAATGTCACTAAAATTTGTTAGAAGTACTGGTGGCTCTCTCTCTGGGTGTAATTGATTTAGGAAGAAATATTTGAAAGGCTTGACAGTAGATCAACTGATCAATAGTTGATCAGTTCAGGAGATCACTAAAATGATCTCCTCAGGACAAAAGTCTTTTTCAAAATGGAAATTACTGAAACGACTTTTTCAAAGTGAAAATTACAGTAAGTTCGTGTAATTTGCGAAAGCGTTGCACATGTGCCAAACTACTTTAAGCATCGAGTATAGGGTACCTTCAATTAAAAATTCTTGTTCCTATTTCATCCCATATTCTTGATTAGTCAGCATTCTAGTCAATTTTTCTTTTGCATATGTATGCAATATTTTTTATTCGTATTGTTTTATTATTTCACATATTTTTTGTTGTTGTGTTATTGCTATGTTTTACATTATTTATCGCTTTTTTTGGTCTAATGTTTATGGTCTTCTCCCTTTTGACTTGATTCAATATTTTTCTGCGACCAATGAACATTCAGTTTTTTTTTTCTAAGATTTTTGGTTCAATTTAGTTCCTTCAATCTTTTCCTATATGGTGGGTGTGGTCATTGTTTCTAGTTCTTCATTTTCACATGGAATCCTATATGGTAGAACATCGACATCTATATGTATATAAAGTTGTTGTTTTATATCTTGTAACCATGGAGTAATTATAACTGTATTTAACTAGAAAAAATTGTATATGTTTGCTTTCATCATATTTGATCATGATTGATTGTAAAATATTCACAAAAATTGGTTCGAGGTACACAACCAAAGGGACCAAACTAGGATGCAAAAAAATATGATGAACATTTTTGATTGACTTTGTTTATGTATGAGTTTTTTTTTTTTCATCAATGTTTTCTTGTTTAGTTGTTGTATTAATTTTAGTTCTTATTTTGTTTGCATTATGGAGATTTATTCAGATGTACATGCTGTTCATATACATACATAGTTTTTTCTGCATTATGTTTGTTTGTAGTTTTTAACCGAAATTGCTTTGCCAAATGTAATCACAGATTTATTTGTTCCAACACAAGTCAACAAAAATTAATAAGAACAAAAAATGCAATCACTCTTTCGACGAAATTGCTTACATCATTCTAAATTTGCTATGGAGGACAACAAAAAAAGGACTTAATTAATATTCTGTTGCTAATGGTAATGGAGTATGAAATTTATTTTGAAAAAAGTAATACGAATCCTTTTGTAATCCCTTTGACTAGGATTTGTTTAAGCTTTTAAAAATCAACTTAGATATTTCTTTGTTTGAAATAAGATAAGAGAAGATTTATAAAATTTATAAACACATATAGTCTAGTAAGTTAAATTATCTACCAATAAGGTCTATGTTCTGATATGACTTGAATCATTAATAATGGCTTTTAGTAACCAATTCGGCCGAGGAAAAAGAAAACCGACTTACCCATTATAAATTTTATTTCAAGTATATCAAGCAGAAAAATTAATGGATCGGAATAATCCGGCTTTGTCATATACAAATTATGGGTTATGTAAATCAGAGAACCTATCTGAGCTTCCAACTATAAAGGTGGTCAAAATACAAGAAAGTCCGATCCGGCAATATTTAGATCATATCTGAAGCATACCTCGATGTGATATCCAACAATAAGTCCCATGATTAAGGTTTAACCAGGACCACTATAATTCCTGCAAGTCAATGATTAACCGAGGAACGATCGTATACAGTAAGAGACAGGGACTAACCTATTTGGTTGTTCTGTAGGCCACTATGCGGCTTTTGTAAGACCGTGAAATTATTTTTTAAATTAATTAGACTTGGCTGAGAACGTAAATGTTCACAAACAAAATGTTAATGCAAGCATAGCTAATCTCATTTAAAACGTTTAACTAACTAAATACTTTTTACCCTCTCCAGTTTAATCACCTCTTATATTAGTGGTTTACATGTTAAAACATGTAAGTTTCTCAAACGGCGGTCATTCAGTATATTTTCCTCAAAAAAAAAAAAAAAAAACTACTTGATTTGAAATGAGTTAAAACAAGTACATTATGCATTAAAAAAGCAAATTTTAATATGTACAAAAAATTTCTTTGTGTTGTGTTCATGCCGATTAAATTCATTCCAGCTCAACAGCCCATCTTCATGTTGCAAGTGTTTATTAATTACAGTATTATCCAACACTTACGTGTATTTCTTCAGTTACTTATTTCATTCAACTCTTGTAAATCCATAGCCATAACCCTTTATCCTACTTAACTCTTTGTTACGTTCATATTAGGGGTTTAAACAATGTATTAGAAGCATTTAGGCATTCATGATCCAAACATATTGGTTGCTTGCTGTTTTATTACATTGTTGCAAACTGAAAAAAAGAAATTATGAACTTTTGATTATAGACTCTAGGTTACAAACTGTAAAACACACACCTCACGTCATTGACTAATAAGTAGGAAAAGTTGGAATGACTTTGTTTAGAAATCTTTTTATTTTTCACCGACTTGTCTCCTCAATAAGCAGCCAGTGAGCTGTAGTTTAATTGAAATTTATTTCAGATATTTTACAGGTGTGGCCATGGTATTTTTACACATGATTAGGTAGTAGTTACGGAATATTTAGTGTAAATTCTAGGATATGAATTAAATTTATATGAATGTTTTACCTAAAGTAGTAAGAGCTTTTGTACGATCAAAAGAACATATAGGTTACGCATTTAGTCATTTCGATATTCTCTAGCTGAGGAGAATATTATTAAAATTAATGTTAATACGTTTTACTTGAAGAAAAATATTTTTTGTATTCGGAATCGGATCTACTTACAGATAATTTTTGATTTCTGAATCTGAAGCAGTTCAATTCACGCGATATTGAGGAAAACGAAACTCATTCCATTATAACGCTTTAGAAATTAATGGTTAGGAAACTGTTAAGATTTCTTTTAATTTATTGTGAAAGTCAAATGACGCCGAACTTTAAGCTCTTGTAGAGTTTAATTTTTGCAATAAAAGTTTCGAAATTAAATGGGCAACAAGACCGATGCTGACCTACGGTGCACTGAAAATCGGTGGAAACCAAACTTTGGTAGAACTTTCTGAATCAAAATACAAACAAGATAAGACCAGGCTGTAAACATTGTCTTTTGGGCTGATGCTATCTCAATCTACACTAATGGTTCCCTGTTATGGTTACTGACATGAAAATTTTCTCAAAAAACTTTCGAGAGCTATACCTCGAGGCAACGAGCGGAACTATGTTGATAGTCTTGCCTCCCTCAAGGCTCTGACTAGGAACATGATAAGGACGAAATGAATTGCTAACGTATGCACAATCATATAATAATTACTAGAACTAAACTTTGGTAAAATTTCAGAATGCAAACATTTTACAGACATTGTCTTTTGGGCCGAAGCGATCTCAGGGTATACTGTTGGTTCAAAAACTGTTAGGGGTACTGGCTTGGAAATTTTCTCAAAAACAATTTCGAGGTCTAAATCTAGAGGCAATGACCGGAACTACGAAGATAGTTTTGCTTCTCTCAAGGCTCTGATTTTAAACATTATAAGGCCGGAATAAATGGCTAACGGATGCATAATTTAAGGATCAACCAGGACGAAATTGCTTTGAAAAAGATGTATTCATATTCCTCTGTCTGTGGTAATCAATAAAATCAGCGAATGGGTAACATATAGTTCGGAACTATAGAATAAGAATGCATACAAGAGAAGTCTGGGCTGCAAATATTTTCTTTTGGACTACGCAACTTTGACGAATAGGTACTATAAAATTTGAAACTTTTAGACATGCTTATAAAGCACTGTATGAGTGAAAGTTGAAAAAGTTATTTAGACAAAGTATAGTCTGTACAACACCTTTTACGAGATGTCTGAGATGTCAAGCTTATTCATGATTTACTCTGTCTTCATGATGTGTCACTAACGAATCTAATGTAATTTATAAGATGGTTTACAGTCTAAATAATGTCTTCCAAATTAAGACAAGTTTATTTGTTGACGAGATATTGATGATTAGGGAAACATCAAGTATTGTATATCACAACCTTATTCATGATTTAATCTGTCTTCATGATGTGTCCCTAAGGAATCTAATGTGATTTATAAGATGGTTTACAGTCTAAATAATATCTTCCAAATTAAAACAAGTTTATTTGTTGACGACATTGATGATTAGGGAAACATAAAGTATTTGTATTGTATATCACAACATCTAGCGTTAAAGCAGATACGTCAGAGAATCGTTAAGAACTCTGCATACTTAAAGAATCACTAAATCAGACATTAGACTACAAAAAATGACAAAACAGACCTTTGGTCAATCTGATATAAAGAAATGCCCACTATCATTTGCTCTATGTGAGTGAATTTACTAGGTTAGGCGGATGTATACTATATCAATTCCGAAGAAATGCACCTTTGCCACTATCGGGCCTGTTGTGCGCTCCTTTGCTTAAGTTGTAGTATTTTAAATATATTTAAAGTTTTGGGTTAATAAAGTTCTATACCTCAAAATGAAATTTCTAATTTCACAGATTTTTACATATGAGACAGACAATTTCCTCCAATACAATGCGTTCATGTGGCGTAACTAATAATGACGTACAATTATAAAGAACATGCAACAGTATGTATTTGGCAGACAAATAACTGAGTAATTGGGCAAATGTAAGGCAAAGATGTTAAAAACTATGAGTAAAAATCAAGTACGTATTTTGGTTCTCCCTGGAACTAATCGTAAATGCTCAGGTCAACACAATAAGCCATCAACACGCATAGGCAAATAAATGTTCTTCGTTCAAAAAAACATGCTACACAATTAAATTATTTCATAAGCCCCTTTCTTTTCCATTTTCTTCCATTTCTTAAGCAATTTGCATCTCATCAATGAGCCAACGTTAAAACTGCAACAAAAATAGCGAAAACCCACCAACAACTATACTTTAAACCCTATAACAACTAACAATTAATAAACAAATTTAAGTTTGTTGAATTGTAAATCATAGTCTTAACATAATTTTAAGCTGATTTTATGCCGCGCGCACTCTAGTAGTGAATAGTAGTTTAATGTGTCCATACAACTTCCATTTGAGATTAGTAATTATCTCACCTGACTGTGTTATTTATAGTTTGGATTTTTATTTACAGATTTAATAGACAAAATTTGAATTTTTTAACACGTTACTGTTTGATAGAAAAGAAATCTAAAATGCAAAATCATGTTTTTCTTTTTCGTGTGGTTTTGCAGCCGATATATTTGTGGTGGTGAAAAAAATCGTGGTTTACAACCAATAAAATTATTAAGTTACAATATTTGACGTGTTTTGCCTACCTACTGTGTGCAGAGCATAAAGATTAAACGATTTTTACATGATCTTGTTAGCAGGTGTCATAATCGTTTATAATTTATGAAAAGGAAGGTTTAAGCGGATCACTGCGGAGTAGTTGTATAAATTAAAATTGCCCTACCAGCAAAGTTTAGAGACATACTGAAGTTATGTACAGGGGTAACAAATGTCGATAATGAATCCAATAATTGATCAAAGGTAAATTAACTCATTCGATATATAACAAGATAGTAAAGAGATTAACAATGTTTTGAACTAGATATACCCATTCTGATTTCGTTTAACATTTCAGTTCCGAAAATTTCAAATTCGGTTTAGGTTATATTGAGGGGCGGGCCTGTTGTGTGCCCCTTTGCATAGTAAATATTTATGGGAAACTCGTATATATTTCTATAATAAGGTGTTATCATTCGTTATTCAGAATTCCAGAACGAAGTTCCTTAAATTTTTCTAATCAATTTTCGTGAGGAATGTTATATCTGGTATAACATCGCTTCCTATATATTTCGATCTATTTTTGATGAAAACCTGGTTATGACAAATAAAGTATTCGATAGTTTCATTGTCGTCCCAGCACGCTCTTCATTCGTCCGCATCCCCTGGTTTGAGTAGTTATGCCTGTAATCATGTGTTGATACTATATTTATTCTAATCTAGTTTACACATTCTATTACTGCACCGTCTTCTGTCTAAAAGCTAGTGTTGTGATTAGGAAGGCGATAGATTAATTCTGTTTCTGATTATTGTCCTCCAGTTTAGAGCTTTCCGTATAGAATTAAAGTCGATTAACCATTATATCTATCGATCTACCATTATATCTTATGTATAGTCTTCTAATGTTTCCAGTATAAGTTGATGACATCTCTAATATGACTGAAAAAGATAGTCTATGACATATTGTAATTAGTATCTAGAGTTCATTCGCTTTCAACTTCGAAAGTTATAAAAATGATTCGATTTTCAGGACAGAGTTATGAAGGATCTCTAACATACATATTTGCCCATGTACATTAATCACTAATTAAAAATTCAATGAATTACAATAAAGCGAATATTAACTTCTTTTCTAGCTCTCGAAATCCCATAATCAACATTCTAATTTAATTTAATATGCATTCCATATACATTTCTTTAAAATATATATGTAAACACTTTTAAATTAAACACAACCCAACTGCTGCTACACATTATATAGACAAAAAAAAACCTCGCCTACAATACAAACTCGAACAACTTCTTCAGCGTGTTAATGATTTAACATGCCTCAGTGCACAAGCAGCAACTAGTAAAATTGAAATATTAATCTTAAATCTTAAACTATTTTAAAATTCATAACTTTAATTAAATTGGCCATTTGCTACAATTTAACACTTCGAAAACTAACCAAACAACTAACTAAAATATGTATGGGCTGCGCTTGGCATGCGTCTTACAAATTTTTAACTAAACAACACTCGCTTAACAACGCAGTGGAATACCAAAGAAAAAATATTAAATGTTGTATAAATTTAGAAAAATTGTATTTTGCACCTGATCAGCAGAAGCCAGCAGTTTCATTGAATTGGTCAACCTGTTCACTGATTTCTTGCCACTTTGGTTTGTGTGTATGGAATTGCGAGCGTGTGTAGTTATGTTTACGTTGATAAAGTGGAAATAAATGCGTTTATTTAATTGGAGGCTTCTACAGCAGCAGCATCTGCATAAACAACATTTCTCCTAACAACATTTGGAAGAAAATTTAACAAGACGATCAAGAGGAAAAGTATGCTATGTTCGGTTTTATTAGTCTATAGACTTGTCTACAATATGAACTCGTCTATGTTCCAATCTACAGTTCGGTCTTAAGGCTAGTCTCTTCTATAGCCTATACATATAGTGTAGTCTGTAGACATTATGGTTATGCCTATAGTCTGACCTATAGACTTGTTTATAGTCTGACCTATAGACTTGCCTATAGTCTGACCTATAGACTTGCCTATAGTCTGACCTATAGACTTGTCTATAGTCTGGCCTATAGACTTGCCTATAGTCTGACCTATAGACTTGTTTATAGTCCGACCTATAGACTTGTCTATAGTCTGACATATAGACTTATCTATAGTCTGACCTATAGACTTGTCTATGGTCTGACCTATAGATTTGTTTATGGTCTGACCTATAGACTTGTCTATGGTCTGACCTATAGACTTGTCCATAATCTGACCTATAGACTTGTCCATAGTCTAACCTAGAGATTTGTCCATAATCTGGCCTATAGACTTATCCAAAGTCTGACCTCTAGACTTGTCCATAATATGGCCGATATACTTGTACATAGTCTATTGTCATGTCTATAGTCAGGCGTATAGACTTGTCTATAGTCAGGCCTATAGATTTGTCCATAGTCTGGCCTATAGACTTGTCTATAATCTGACCTATAGACATCTGTACAATCCGGTCTATGGACTTGTCTTTGGTCTGGCCTATTAATCGTCCATAGTCTTCTGGTCTATAGAATTGTCTATTGTCTGGCGTATAGACTGTAGAATGGTCTATAAACTGGTCTATTATCTGGTCTAAAGAATTTTCCATAGTGTCTATAGTCCCGGCTTATGTATAGTTATGTCCTAATAGTTTGCCCTATAGCTTTGTTTATAGTTTGGTCTTCAGATTTGTCTAAGGTATGGCCTACAGTCAAATATCTTTCGCAATTCTTTTACATTTCCTTTGATTAATCGATTTACCGAAACATCTTTAGGTAGGGTATATTAAAAGTGAATGTGTAGGCTCGTGTTTGAATATGTTTTTGATTTTCTTCAATGCATATTGATCCTACATTATGTTTAACTATGTTCACACGTCGTTATTTTTAATGTAACCGGAATGTGTATTTGGTTATACAGTTTATTAGATAAGTAATCGTACATAGAATATTAAAATTTTTAAACTTAAGTTTAATGAGCTGTGTGATATGGTGTAGCATGCTCCTAAAATAAACGATTAGCCAAATTTATATCTTCCATTCTACTCCACAAACTGTCCATAATACTGACTGCAGCCATTTACGTATGTGTAGTGTTCGAGTTATTGACACCGATGAAGACGTATTGTTCTTGCACACTTTAGGCTAAAGGTGCATTATTCTCTATTTTAAAAACTACTTAAGATAAATTACATCATTGCAAATCCTTTTTTATACAATATATAAGAGTGCGTTTAGTTTTTAACTAAACTGTACATGTTTTACTCCAAACAACAAGATTTTTATCTCACAATTGAAAACTCCTTATAAGGATGCGTGTAAATAATTTTGCACGATATACAAATATGTTTTTATTTCCTATAAAATGTAATTCATTTAAACAAAACTAATGACAAATAGTTCATAAATTTGAAGTAATTATTAAAATCACTACAAACAGCATCGACTATTCCAATAACTAAGTTTCTTAACTCATCTGCGATTCGTTCAATTATTGGCGTTATTTAGTTTTTCTTTGGTGCGCTGGCAAAAAGTAAGTTTGACAGAAATTGAACTCAATTGCAATATGTTCAATTAAAATGTTGACCATATTGAGTAGTTTTAGTTTAGTTATAGTTTTCTGCGAAGGCGTTTTTCTGCTCTTTTATACGTTTTATTTGTAAATAAATTTTACGAAATTAAATCGAGTTTTATTTTCGTTTAGAGTTAGTGTGTTTTCTAGTACTGAGTTCATGATGATAGATATTAAAAATTTACAAGTTGCTAATTGTATTAATTTCGCATGAAATCGTTTCGTCTAGTTGCTGTTTAAATCTGGATTGAAAGCAGAGTGGTGTTATATTAGTTTTTTTTTAGGGGACTATGCGGATGATGAATATATATATAAAATATAACTTCTTGGTCCTTCCAATGTATAAGCATCTCACTTGTGTAGAAGTTTTAGAATGTATTGACCGCAATTTGAAATCACTGTGCAAGTCGGGTTTATAACTGGTACCTTTTCGTACGTACCATGTCAAAGCGTCAAGACAATTATGATTTACCTTATATGTATGTATATCGTGAGAAATTTTGATCCTGATTTTCATTAAGTTTCTCCTATAAGCCCTTAAACTTCTTTATTGATTCCCTCACCTGTTTAAGAAATCCTTAACCATGAGTATTCATTAGTTCTCAGGAAAAAACGTGTTTAATTTGTGACACAACTTGTCGTTAATACCAAAAGAAAAACTCAAAAGAGACCAACAAACAAAGTGATACCTATGATAGGTTAAGTGGTTGGTACGAATATGTGTCTGTCTATCCAAAGTCTCCAGTAAGTTTGAAAGACTTGTTGTCATTTATCATTAGTATTTAATCTGCAAATGAACGCATCACGTTTTGGTGGAAAAGCCAGAAAAACGAACTAAAAATGCAACAACAAATAAACTGCAACAAAAACAATTCCAATAGAAATTTAATTATTTTGGCAAAGAAAACTACATTTTTGTTAGAAACATCTAAAGGTTTTAATTGTATTTTAAAAGCTTAAGGAAATACAACACATACAAAAACCTAATATTGGAAATTTCTTTGATTTGAAACCAATTTTTCAAAATCATTTACAATCCACAAATTAATAAGACAACGGGAGATGTCACGACACTCATTGTCAAACATCATCATGAGCTGAGTAAGCGCACATAGACAATTTTGCAGCTTGACTGCATCGCTTCTAAAGAAATAAACAGAATCAAGACAAAACTGCTTGCTGCGTTTATTTTAAAAGATTTTCAATTTTGAAGGTCTAGTATAGAACACCAAATTGTAACAGACAAAAAACAATTGTTGTGTTTTTTTTATTTTTTTGTTTGTTTGTTCATGTTGCGGAGCCGCTGGTAACTTTAAAATCAAATAGTGGTATGCAGATATTGTACATTGGGGCAGGCAACAAGCATCAGCTGCAAACAGCAACTGTCTGTGCACATGCGCACACCAAAAGCAACCACACAAAATGCCAAATACCATACATAACGTGTTGTACACATCAACATTTTCAAAAGATGATGAGGACGACTTGTTTTCTACTTCGTTGTTGTTGTTGTATTATTCCCAAAAATTTTTAATACAACCAAAAAGCCAAATTGTATTACGAGTACTCGCTCGCACAGTCATTGCTAGAAAGAACCTAAAAACTGGCGACCATGAAAAACGTGACATTTTTATGTTTCATGCTACGCTAAATCTTTCATATCGAATACGACGACGAACCCCCCGACCAATATTCAACCGTAATCTTATTCACTCGCATTTGTACAGAGTGTGTTTTTGTCTATTTTGCAAGAAAAAAAAAAAAAAAAAATAAGTGCATCGAAAGCAAAAAAAGAGTTTTGTACAAAATTTTCACATTTTTATTTGTTCGTTTTAAGTCTCTATGATGAGAGTGAAAGAAACTATTTACGTTTGTAGGCTGTTGTTTTTCGTTTATGGTTTATTTTCGAAAAGGTTGTTGCGTCTGCGCGTGTGCACTATTTCGTGTGTTGACATTTGTTGTGCACATGTTGTTGTAGTTCGATACACTTACATGTTTTTTTTTTTGGATTAATGTCGAAAAATTTTTGGCGGTATATTGAATGTATTAGTTAAAATGTAACAGCAACGAAGCAACTTAATTTACACTTACGTAATTGCAGAACTTAGATTGCACAGGTGACTTTCGAGGTGTTAGGAGTGCCTCGACTGATTTGAATTTCAAACCAAAATCAGCTTTGTTTATTGTCAAGGTAGAATCTTAATTGCAGAAAGTGTAATGGCCGGAAAGTGTTCGAGGCATGATGGATCTGTGATCGGCTATCGCTCGCTAAAACCGAAGTAATATGTTTGTCTAGAGGCATGCTTTTGCACTCTTCTACTTTTCTGTATCTACCGAAATTCCCCGGTACATGTTACCATAATGAACTCCTACATCTTGGTGCTATTGAAATCCGGGAGAAAAGAGGTGTTATCAGTACCTCTAGTCTTCGGGGACTATAAACTAATTTGACCTGGGGTCGAACCAGAGAGCCATATAATCTGGTACCACGGGAAGCAGTTGCTCACTGGGCATTGAAGAGGTTTCTGCGGGGTAAATGTGGTGATTGTGGTTTAAACCCAAAACCTGATACACGGTGATGTCTTTATTTCTGGATAAATTCGGTGTTGTTGCCGAAGAAGGCTGCAGATGCGCCGCAGAGGAATGACTGTGGGGTTAAGCGTTGAGAATGGGTTGTTGTCAAATGTATGAGTTGCAAAATGCGGGATATGCGGACTTAGTTCATCGGTATACCTAGAATAAATATGTCGGATGTTCTCCATGAATGTGTCGGATAAATGAGATGTTTTTTCTCCATGAGTGCGTCGGATAAATGAGAAGAGTGCTGATCGATGTATAATATTCGGAATATTTTTGCATCTCTAAAGTTAAGCACCGGTTCAAGATATAATTGAGCAAATCGCTTGCACATGTACCGACGGAGCTACATATGCACGAAAATTACCACCTGTGTGTACTTTGCAAAGTACAAATTGACGGTGGTGAGTCGTCTCTAGTTGAATAGAATGAAAGGCAGGTGTTCACGTAAAGGACTCAACTTTTGATGTGGGACTTGTTTAGCTTTGGTGCAGTCGGCCTTCAGACAGAGTCGTGCAGGAAAGAACATACTTATAAAACCAGGTATATTAGTGGTCTGCCCGAGTCACATCAGCAAGGCAGTTTGCAAGGTATTAGGTAACCTATACTCTTTAGAAACAAGTATTCATATGGTTCGGCGATCTATGAGGAGGAATTGTCATCTGTATCCAATATACAAACCGAAGTGTTTCTCTCTTAGTGAAAACTTCCTCGTAGCACCATCACAAAGTTGCCTACAACACTTCAACAAATTTATATTGTTAAACAAACTCTTACATACGATTCGTACATCCATCCAGCTAGACAAATGCCCAAAATCCATTTATATACTTACACATAGAATTCTAAACGTTTTAAATTTTTCATTTGGAGTTGAGTTTTTTTCTTCCACTTTTTTTGTATTTTTGGTTTGAGTTATGGTAAATTAAGTTAAAATTTTGTATGGCTATGAAAAGTGGTGGAGCAAAAAAAAAAAAGAAAGTTTAGAGGCAATTAGAACTGAACTTGAGCCGAGTTGAAATAAAATACTCTCTTACGTTAACGTTTACATATAATTTGTGTTGAAGTGAAATTCAATTAAATTCAAATGTGTAGCACACGATTTGAAAGTGGAATGAATTACAGCTCAATAATTTTGAAATTTTAAACAGGGCGGCCGTAAAGAAATTGCATTTTTGACATAAATATTGTATTTAGTTGGAGGATTTTTCTTTTTAAACAGGAAGGTATATATATGGATGAGGATTTGGTTAACGTATCATGAGTTAGGGTTGAATTTTTTATATGTAAAATGTATTCCTGTAAGTTACTGGTGTCTAGTTAAAAATGTTTAATGTAGTTTATTTAGGAAAGTAAACGATGGAGATTAAAGCAAATTTCTATTTTAAGAAGAATCGATATATTTTTATCTAAAATAGATCTAAGCTGACTATCGAAAATTCCTTAGATATGTTTTCCATTGCTAGTTAAATGGCGCTTAATGTGAATTTCCAATCTCATTAGAATCTTAGTTATGAACACATGTTTGTGTTGAAAACCAAACACATTACATTATTGCCAAAATACTCAATAGGTGGTAAATTGAAACTTTCAACTCCATTATTGGATGCCATAACATAAGCAAGACAACACCAACAGTCACAGGCCAGACCAAAATAATAACAACAACCAGTAACCTACAAACAGATGGCAGCAATATTTCCGTGGCCTTTAAAGGCGGTTGTTTTGACAGAATCTCTAATGGGGTGCCCGGTACTGGGAGAGATAGAGAGACTACTGCCAATAGATAGATATATACACAGTTTAAATAGTCATTGTTTTTAAACATTTAATGAAATGTGTATAAATGGCACGCAAATGCCTGTGGCGATAAAAACAACAGGAATTCCAAAATTCATATAAAATAAAAAACAAAATAAAACTACACAAAAAAATGAAAAATAATAAGTGTAATTAATATTTATGAGTATTTAAACAACAGCAACAACCAACCATATAAACTTAAAAATAATATTAAAAAATAAACAAATAAAAATGTTTTAATATTAGCTCAACTGTGACTCCAATTCCAAAAAGTTGTACAAAAAAAACATACCAATTTATTCATAAATTCAATTCAAGCAGCAGCCGCAGCAAAACAGTAGCTATGAAAAATATTTATTTTTGTTTCCATAAAATAAACAGCAGCTTCTGTCATCCAAGGTGACAATGGGTGCGTCTTTTTTAGGTGACAAATGCTAACGAGCCTGGTAAACGAGCTCGTACATAAGTACATGAAAAACACACACACAGTTCAAATTATAGTCGCATAGTGTTGACATTTGCTTGTATCATGAGATTGCCACAAGATTTAAATGTGTTACTGCTATTTGCTACACATTTATATTGCTGCAACAAATGCGTTTTATACAAGCATTGTTGTACGTTTTTCTTTAGATTTTTCTTTTTCATAGGTTGTTAGACTTTGTGTAAATGTTAACTAGATGACAATTAGATTTATACTTAAAAAAACTGAGATTTATTTTGGAGATATGAATTTGCTGTAGCATACCATGTGTACTTTAGTAAGAGTTAGTTACGAAGGGATTAAGTATGATGTTTGAGGCTTAAAGTCGACTTGAATAGGGAGATTTGTTAGGATGTTGATTTTATGAACATTATTATTCTTGTTGTTGTTGTTCAACTTGTAGCCTGAACTTACGACGATAACGGAATTGCTAAAACCAATTAGCCACGATAAGTTCCTCGAAATATTAATGTTCTAATACAGTCTTATTTCACTAAATTTCGAGTTCAAACGTATTCCTAGAAGCTGTAACTGAGCTTATCCAGGAGTTCATTTATTTATAGCGACATTTATTAACGTAGACATTGATTTGGGACATTATATGAGGATCTTAATTTAGAGCGCAAAACTCTTTTGTCTGCTCTAGGTAAAGATCCAACTTACACAGAAGATCGCGGTTAATGATGATAGATATTGTTGTCTATATGTTGACTTCGCCTTAGAGGAAGGAAGGTTTTTACTTCCGTACTGTATTAAATAGACCCGTTTGTCAGCGGATAATGCTTCGATCGGTTTAGATGCGTTGCTCAGTTTTATCAGATATTTGTACAACTTACGATTATTATGATAAACATATGTTTCAAAAACGATTAACACAGTCGTAATTCAGGTCTGAGTTGGGAACAACTCTCGCGTCATCGCGTTTATTTTTTAAACGCGGTCAGGCTTGTGTTTGTTGCCTGGCTTTCGACGGTTTTGCGTCTCGCTCGCACTGGTGTAGTGTATTACTTCATATAACTGTTCAAAGTTATATATTGTCTACATTAACCTCGTGCTTTTTTATCACCTCAAGTGAAGTTATGTTTCCAGCTTCCTATATGAAGATATAGGTCGACTTGGAGGATTTCCTTTTAACCAATGTGGAATACCCTGAAGTTTTGCTTATGAGCTCAGCCATCAAACTAAATAATCAAAAAAAAAAAAAAATATACGATTAATATTTATAGTTTTATTTTATTATAAAGAATGCTGATTTCCCTTCCTGGGCTTCGGGGTCCTCAGAAGATCACATATTTAAGAGCGAGATAATGCGGAAAAGGAACACTCATAGTTATTAGTACTTGTTTGTAAATTGTAATGGTCAAATTGAAAAATGTTTGGCACCATGATCAGGAAACTTTTAGAATTTTTCTAATGGAATTTTCGGAAGTCTCTCAGGTGTAAAGCATACGGTTATATTATTGATTTGAGTATGGAACAGATGAGGAACTTCTTTGGGACAATACTAATTGCTAGTCATAAAGTATAATTTCGGAGTTCTGAGTGTGAAATATTCTTAACGAATTGTGAAGGAGACTTGAATGGGATACCATTTTCACGTTGGTGCGATTGGCAAAATCATCCTCAAGTTCCATGACTTCATGCCTGAAGTTTAGTATTGGTTCCTTCTGATAGAAATTAATTTACAATATTAACAAATCCATAGATTCGAATAGATTTTAATCTTAATCAATGAAACACTTTAACTAGTATAATATGTGAAAATTATAAGGTATATGTTAAAAAGTCTTATTCTGGATGCCATTGAATCCGAATCTGAGTTGTCTTGGGTTCTTATTTGTCATATCAGGCTTCCAAGTGGCGAATAAACTCCAAATTAAATTGTAAAGTACCAAGGTATTTCTACGAGTTCTTAATAGGGAGCAATCATAGAGTATATAGACATCTTCTGGCTCCATAACGATTACGATTGTGACTGAACGATTAGGATCTTTACTATTTTAGCCTAAATTAACATGGAAAAGTAGCATATCGGATGAAGATGCCAACGATATGTGCTGACTCGACAAGCATGCGTTGAGGCCTTTCATTAGCCATACAATAGGGTCTAACGTTCCCTTAAAACCTTTGTGTGCTGGTCTTTAGCATAGTTGTAATCTGTAATTCCATCAAAAAAGTTTACACAAATCTTGAACATCTTCGATATGGTTTAATTTATAAAGTAATAACAGTGCTCTTTTTTTAGATAACGAGACAATTCCTTTCATAAGCTTAGTGGACGGTTACTAACATCGGGAACTTAGCTTATTCTTCACATATCAATAAGAGATGTCCAAAGAGAGGTTTTATTTAAAAAATAGCTTTAGAGACCTTCTATTGTTTAGACAATTGCTCTACCTCTGCGATACCTTCATAGCTAGTAATACTGCACAGTGCAATTCATTAAAAAATCTCTACGATTTATTCTGTTTCCGAAAATTTCTTAAATTTCTTCGATATTATTCTATTTTGAACATTAATATTTTTGTTTATAAATTGCGATATTCCTTAAATTAAATGTAATATATGGTAATTATTAATCATTAATACAATGTGCATTTCCATCATCAATTAAGGTCACTTCATCTAGTTTCATTAATAAAAATTACCTCAGTCTCAGAAAACTCCACATACAAACAAACAAGTATGGAGTATAATACTTTTTACAAGTTGGTTTGCTAAATTAAATTTAAGTCATGTCTTTTGGGAGAAATAATTCAAAAGAAGGAAGAAAAAGTAGAAAATATTCTACGAGTATGTCGCCAATAGGTCTTAGGCTAACGAAGCTATTTTTAGTAACAAAGAAAACAAAGCAGCTACAAAAAGCTAACAAAACCGTAACATGACGCCCCCAGTTTTAAAAAATGAAACTACATTTTTTTCGCAGTGCCAACGTGAAAGAAAACCAAAACATTTTCGTATGCTACGCACGTAAAAAAAAAAGAAAATGAATCGCACCAAAAAGCTAAGTTTATTTTTCAAACTCTGCAAAGGCAATCTGATCTGGAACGAGTGAGTATGAATGGTGGCATGGTGGAGAATGGTGCGAATACTGCGTGTGTAGGCGGTGAAAATTTTTCAAGCGCAGCTGTAAAATTTTTCTTAGCTTTTTTCCTAGATTTTGGTAGCATTAATACGGTTACTATTACTACTTACTCTTAGACGTTTGTATGGACGTCTTCACCCAAAACGTATACGAAAACGCGTCTTAGGCTGACACAACACAAAACACACCATTCATTATAAAATAACAGTCACAGCAGCATGCGGTTGCAGCAACACACATTGCACTAAATGCAATTCCAATGCATTCATACATAGCACACCAAAGCAATGTAGCAGGCAGTTAAATATTTCTTTGTCTGTCCAGAGTTGTAGATGGATTTCAGCATCTTACAAATACCAAAAAAAAAAAAAAAAAAAAAAGATGGAAAAATATTTGTGAAAAAAGAAGGAATGAAAACCACTCACTACACTCGTTCACCAGTTGGGTGGTAATGTTATTCTCAGCACGTGCAATTGCAATTTAAACCAAATCATACAGCAGGGTATTGTAACGCTATTTTCCTTCAGTTCCTCATTTTGTTCCAACACAATTTTCTAGCTTTTTTAGACGTTGTTGTTGTTGTTGCAGTTGTATGTTGCATTTGTCTAGGCACCATGGTAAGAATTTTTAAGCTTAAGGAACTTTAACGTAACTTGTTTATTTCATTTACTTCTTTATAAGTTTATATTTTGATTTCATAGTTCACTTTTTGTTGGTGTAGTTGTGGTTGTTGTTGGTGCCCAGTTTAAATCATCTCTCCATCATATTTTTTTTGGTTTTGCTATATTAGTGTTCTATATCTGTAAACTATTCAATAAGATTGTTGATTGCTCTGCAGTATGCACAATGGGACTTGGTAAGGTTAGGTTTATGACGCAATCAAGAAAATTGACTCACTTGGCTCAGACAAAATTTCCTCCCGACCCATAGGACATTACATGTTCACGTTCAAAGCTATATCGAACCCAAGTTCGCAAACGGACAAAGGAAAGTTCAATTTTGTGATAACTTCTGAAGAAGTTAGTTCCTGACGAGCGCACTAACTTTGCAATTCCCTGTTAAACGTAATCTAACTTTTGAAAGTCCCAACAAACTTGACCTTTAGGTTCAGCGTGCCGGGCATCGTTAGACGTCCAAGCTCGAAATTCTGATATCCAATAGAGCGGGACAAAGGAAAGTTCAATTGTCTCATCATCGTTCTCTTTGTGACAACATCTAAAGAAGTCGTTAGTCTTCTACCAAACTCTGCAATTCCCTGTCGAACGTGACCCAACTCTTGACCTGCGAGCTGACTTCACCCAGCCTTAATCTTTAGCAAGTAGTCAGTTTAGCTAGCTCTACCGCTATATTATTTCATGGAACATTCGAGTGTCCGGTATTCAGAGCAGTTCAAGGTTCGAATGGTTCATCCTCTCCTTAATGGACGCCGGACATGAGCGAAGTAGTCAGGATGCCGTATAGATAGATGAGATTTCAGCCTGTAATATGCTGCATTGATCGAGTAGCTTGAAATTCGCCCTTTTTTCATACAGGGGACACTTTTAAAACTTGGAACCATCAGTGTAGATTGAATGACTGAATGATATGAGTAAGTCGTTATCGAGACTATGAAACTCTTGTCAGGAAAGAAAGCCGTTGGTAATATTGTCTAGTGAATAATATGCATTGAGTATAACTGCTGAGTTCAGCGAAAGTTGTTTGACCATAATATCGATCTTACAACCCTTTTACACCCATAGTGCAAACAACTGTATTTGTATGATTTTTTTCTCATCTATGTAGTCTTTTTATATCATTTCTTATTTATATATAGAGTTGTAGTTTGTTGCGTTTTTCTTTATTTTTTGCATTTACTGGCACAATAATTATGTTGTCATTACTTTTGACGATCAGCTGCACTTTTGATATAATTCATCGTTCATTTTGTCTCTCACACATCGTATATTCATAAATGCAATTGCTTTCCACACATTTTGCAATATGAGATGATTTTTTTTGAAGATTTCGTTAAAGTTTATTATTAACAAATTCCATTTAATTTGTTTTAGTTTCTATGCCAGTTGTGCTTTTACATCTATAATGCTTATTTGACAGTTTTTTTGTGTTTTCTATTTAAAGTTTTAAGTTAAATGGGAACGAATTTGATTTGTATTTGGAAATAGATTTCGAATGAAATTATAAAATGAGCAATTAGTTCGTGGAATTTTTAAAAATAAGTATTTGTAAACTACATGAGAATTTTTTAATTTTAAATGAGAATTAACTTGGAATATTTTGAAAATGACAAATAATAAAGTCAAATATCTAAATGTCAATTGACCTTACAGATTTTTTTAATCAAACTTTAAAATTTTCTTGACAGTGCTATGCACTTCGTCACATAAATGAAAAAAGATAACTCAGCAATATATTTTTCTTTTGACTACTTAAAAAAAATTTTTAAATATGTCTTGTATCTAAATTATTTGCAACAAATCGAATTTTTATTTAACAAACTACCATAGTCTAAGTACCAAGCCTTTTCCCTGATATTGCTGTTTAAAACAGTCTAGCCAAAAGAATGACATGCTACTAAAGTTATTTAATAAATATATTCAATATATTCGATATTGTATCTTGTCAATATTATTTGTGGAAAGAAGATTATTTATTGAAACATTGCATGAAAATGTTATTTTTAACAAATTCAATATAAAAACACAAACAAAAACATCAACATATTCGTGCAAATACCAATAAAATATTACAGTGCATATTTAAAATACTACACAGGCAGATGTTTTGAATAGTTTCCCAGCAAAACTTGTTAATGACTTTCAATTGTAATCCATTACCAAGTAAGGAGTTATACTTGGTAATGAATGTTTTTGCTGGGTTTATATTCAAAATAGACCATAGACTAGACTGCAGACTAAACTATAGACTAGACTAAACAATAGACAAGACTAAACAATAGACTAGACTATAGACTAGACTATAGACTAGACTTTAGACTAGACTATAGACTAGACTATAGACTAGGCTATAGACTAGACTATAGACTAGACTATAGACTACACTATAGACTAGACTATAGACTAGACTATAGACTAGACTAGACTATAGACTAGACTAGACTATAGACTAGACTGAAGACTAGACTATAGACTAGACTATAGACTAGACTAGACTAGACTATAGACTAGACTATAGACTAGACTATAGACTATAGACTAGACTATAGACTAGACTATAGACTAGACTATAGACTAGACTATAGACTAGACTATAGACTAGACTATAGACTAGACTATAGACTAGACTATAGACTAGACTATAGACTAGACTATAGGCTAGACTATAGACTAGACTATAGACTAGACTATAGGCTAGACTATAGACTTGACTATAGACTAGACTATAGACTAGACTATAGACTAGACTATAGACTAGACTATAGACTAGACTATAGACTAGACTATAGACTAGACCGTAGACTAGACTATAGACTAGACTATAGACTAGACTATAGACTAGACTATAGACTAGACTATAGACTAGACTATAGACTAGACTATAGACTAGACTCTAGACTAGACTATAGACTAGACTATAGACTAGACTAGACTAGATATAGACTAGACTATAGACTAGACTATAGACTAGACTATAGACTAGACTATAGACTAGACTATAGACTAGACTATAGACTAGACTATAGACTAGACTATAGACTAGACTCTAGACTAGACTATAGACTAGACTATAGACTAGACTCTAGACTAGACTATAGACTAGACTATAGACTAGACTATAGACTAGACTATAGACTAGACTAGACGACTATAGACTAGACTATAGACTAGACTATAGACTAGACTATAGACTAGACTATAGACTAGACTATAGACTAGACTATACTAGACTATAGACTAGACTATAGACTA